>NC_139666.1:4157402-4434902 GCF_951799395.1 Argentina silus
AATAAAAGTCTGCATTTTTTCCCACACTTTATTAACACCATGGTTAGGCTACGTCTCTGAACACCATCGTTGACTGGCGGGTTATTTTCATCGTGTGTAAGCGTGACGGGTCACTTCTTTTAATTACTTATTATTGAGCTGTTGATTGTTGTTGACCGACTGCTGCTGTTGAGCGTGAAGCAAGATCCAACAAGTGACAAATAACATTCGATTTGATGTGTTGTTTTGATAACTAAATTAATTGCCAAATATTGAACAGGCTGACTGACTAACCTTGCAGCCGTGTCGTTGTTTTTTTGAGTTCGACATTCGTTCAGTTGGTGTTCGTACTCCATAGTGATCTGCTTCTTTCTCAAATCAATATAAACCGTGAGGTGTTTTTCCATGCAGAACATGATAGATGGCCTTACAGGAACAAATGTGCAAATAGTGGAAGACAATTGGTAAAAACAAATAAGATGGTTTTTTAAATTATTATTATTATTACAGCACAAACATACAAGTATTTAGTGGAGTCAGATTTTCTCTAATTGTTGCGCTGCATTCAGAGATCTTTCTCAGGATGTGTGCGCCCACGCAGCTCCTTTTTGCCTGTCTGCATTATAGCGAGTTGGCAGGGAATGGAAACATTGTGCCAACGTTGAAACATCGCATCGATGCGGCCCCAGAGAATATAGAAACATAGCGAGTAGCCCGGAGGATATTGCAACAGAGTCGGCGGATTAGAGAATATTGCAACAAAGCCCATCGTGGAGGAGGAGGCCTGCGCAAATCTGTCAGACATTATGGTGGAGCCTGTGCAGATTTATCTGAATATCCCATGCAGACAGGAAGGTGGACAAGACTGACAACAGTGAGAGAAAAGCCTCTAGGTTGGGAGGTAGGGAGGGCAGAGCAGGCCATGATGTGCAACAGGAAGGTACAGGTGGTAATGTTAATGATCTAAACCAACCTGTGTTTGCTTGTTGCACCCTGTGCTTAAGTTAAAAAGGCTACTGCAAATATGTAACTAATAATACAACTCTTTGGGACTCTCTTCCTGACAATCTCTCTGGAACTTTATTCTTTTTTTAATGAAAAGTGCTTTATAAAATGTAATAAACTATTATTATTGTTATTATTATTATTACTATTATTATTATATGGGAGTGACTACCATACCATGTAATGTAAAAATGTAGTTGGCACAGAGGGCTGTTGGAGTGGTGAAACTGGATAATATTTTCAAGCACAGCCATTCTGGTGACTATACACACAGCCTTAGTGGCAACGTTGCCTTTAGGTAACACAGTCCTATGACGTCAACATCACTCCCCATCCACACAGTGGCAGCCAGTCTCATCTCCAGAGTGACACGTTCCTCTGTGCCTACATGCAGCATGCTCTAGCCAATTCCCTGGTGCCACCCACCTCTCGGTCTCTATGACGCTCATGGCCCTCCCTGTTCTCCTTGTCCTGGGACCTGGTGGTGCTGGCCTTGCCTTTGGGGTCCAGCTTGTCCCCCGCCAGCACCCGCTTCACCGCGTCTTCACTGGAGAGCTGGGGAAGGGGGAGGGAGGGACGGAGGGAGGCAGCCATTTTACTCTTTCAAAATAGCCATTTAGCAGACACACCTTTTCAGCGTGAATAATTGAAAGCCCGTTCAAAACACAAGGCTGAAACAAAGCCCAACAGGAAAGGATGGTTAGCAAAACTTTCCTTTTGAATAATTAATCTGAAACATGTGACATGATTATGAAATTGCTGTGACATGATTATGAGATCCCAGAGTTTCAAATGACAGAAGTAAGTCCAAATAAGTTTCTAACATGTCTTCTAACATTCATTATGCTTTTTCAGAATTCCCTAGTCCTAAACAAGATAAACCGACTCATGGTTGCACCATGTTGGATAATTACTCTGATCAGTTTGACCTCAGTGAGGCATGACTGAGTTCTCCCGAGTTCTAACCTCCTTTATTTTCCCTGGCTCTCAAGGGTTCAATTAAAATGTACTAGGCTATAAATGCTCCTCTTAAAACTTCACTCCTGAGCATCATTAGTTTGATTTACGCCACAATACACTGGATGCATGTAAACATGCAATCTTATCTGTAGGTGTGTGTGTGTGTAACATCTTGCATACTGTGTACACTGTATCTGTACGTGTGTGTGTGTGTACACTGTATCTGTATGTGTGTGTGTGTGTGTACTGTATTTGTATGTGTGTGTGTGTGTAATATTTTGTGTGTGTGTGTGCTGTATTTGTATGTGTGTGTTTACTGTATTTGTATGTGTGTGTGCACTGTATTTGTGTGTGTAGACTGTATTTGTATTTGTGTGTGTGTGTGTGTGTGTGTGTGTTTCCGGGCAGGCTGACCTTGTTGAGGCAACACTTGCCGATGGCCTGTAGCAGCTCGTTGGTCCTCTCCGGCTCGTGTCCAGCTACGATGCGGGCTGGCTTGGCCGACAACGGCTCCCCACTCACCAGCATCACCACGTCCATGGCCTTCTGGAGAAAGGCTATCTTAGAGTCCTTATCCTATGGGGGGGGGGGGGCAGAGAACAGAGAAAAATGTACACATTGCTTTGGCAAGACTGGATTGCTCATGTTGCTTAATCTTGTTCCTAGACACTTCCACCCAATACGCTTCCGAATGTCTGGAGGGCCAACACGACAATTTGGCTAATACAAAGATCGGGAAAGTCTTGTGACGCATAGCCATTGGCTTTACCTGGCACCAATCATCTCCCACAGCACATCCCCACCAGTGTTTGCACACCACACGTTTCTGATTCAGAGCCATGGCTCGCAGTGGTGTGATTGTGAACACTTTACTCAGTAAGTTCCTCCCCCAGAGGTCAGGTCTGAGTCATTGTTATTCCTGGTGTATATGCGCAATAGCCCGGGGACGGGGTTACTCATGTGTTTTTTTTGGTTTTTATACACATCATGTTTACATAGCCCGGCTAGTAAGTAAGCCAGTGCTTCACACTGGTTGGAATAAAATGGTTATGCTCGAAAACCTGTAATAATTCAAATTGAACCTATTGTGTATCAGTTATTGACAACACATTGATTCAGGGTTAGGGTTAATGCAAAAAAGCACTTAATCAATTAGCTACTCAACCAATGAGCTCAATAGCCCTCCTCTCCAGATGACAGGGTATTAGCTTGCTGAGGTACCAGTGTAAACCTGGCACGCCAGGTAAATGTTTACATGCTAATGCTAACAAATCTACAGAGACCTGTTTCTTTCCACTGGTTTTCCTTGGGGTATATATATATATATATATATCCCTCAATGAATAGACATGTAGATCGCTTAGTTCAACACCACACAGTACACAGCCCTGAAGACTGTGTTTAGAAGAACAAAGATGTGTATCAATAATAAATTAGCTTTCGACGTGATTCACAAGTTCAAAAGCTTTGTTGTCCATTTTGGGATCAGTCTAGACGCGTTAGCCTCCATTACATGTCATGGCCCCAATTACAACTCAATCTCAGCGTATGCTGGTGCTTTTCCAGGCAACGTGTAGCAAGCCAAGCATAGTCGAACTGATTACTCCAAATGTTGACACTACCACTTTGTTCTGTCTAAGCACCATGCCAACTGTGTAACATTAGGCTTGTCGCAGACGCGACCTGGGCTTAGTGATAACGGATTATGCTGGATCTATAAATGTTATCTTCTCCAGTCACTCCCTAGGCTCTTGTGGTCCTACACTTCAGAGCACAGCTGACATTCAAAGGCCTGAGAAAGAGCAGTGTGAGGCCCAGAGCCAAGGGTGTCCCTTTCATGTGCGGCCAGCGAATGATGCGCGTGTGTGTGTGTGTGTGTGTGTGTGTGTGTGTGTGTGTGTCTCCTTCATTATGCATGCTGCTGCATCAATGAGGTGCCTCTGGCCGTCCATCCCTAGCGTTCTGAGAGGGATCAGGTGTGAACCCTTTGGTGCCTGCTTGCCCTCGCTTTGTCCCTTCTCAGGGTTTCCGTTCTCCTTTTACACTGCCTTCCACTGATCTAAGGTCAGTCGTACACTGAGTCACTGAAGTGAGAAACCGGGCCGTTTGAGGGGACACTGTGAAAGTAACTGATCCCAAGTCAGTTGGAATGCACTTTCAGTAGGGGAGTGAGGGCTCTGGGTTTACGTTACACTCTACCTGATTGTCTGAGAGCTTTGACCTCCCAGGTCTCTGACCTCAGGTCAGTTTGGTTATAGGCCATCCAGATATAACACTCTACAATCTCCAGCCCTGCTGGGTGAGAACCGGACGTCTGGCTCTCTTCCACTGGCCCCGATACTGATCTGTGGTCAACAGGAGAGGCCTGCGAACACCCAGCAGTCTGGATTCTGACACCTCCCAGGGATGACCGCTGGCCCCAACCGGCACTGAGAGGACGTAATGCGGGGGTGTAACTCAGATACAAGTCATCCACAGGGAAATTAGATGAGATGACAACAGTTCAGCCCAGTGTGAAGATGCTAGAACTGGATCAGACCGCTGTATCGTCAGATACGAACCGTCTGTGGGTAGAGGGTAGAGACTGGCATGTAGCCTATACAAACATCTGAATAAGACGGTGATTTTAATCCCCTCGTACAGGTATTTCACAAACTGAACTTGATACCCGGACCCAGTTTTCCTTGCATGAAAATCAAGCAGTGATTAGGAATGCCCGAGAAGAATCTACATTTTAACACCCATATAAATAGTTGTGCAATGTTGCTATATTCATGTCTCAATGCATTTTTAATGCAAAAAAATATTTATTTTTTTGCATTAAAAGAAATTCACCCTTTTGACAACGTACAAGACTCTTTCAGAGGAGCAACATTTCTGTGTTTACAGACTTGTGACTTTTTCAGAGAAAACATGGTGTAATTACAACGATCAGCCACCAGATAACCCTGACCCTAAAAGTGTTGATTACGATCTCTTGCTCAAGATAGTACCTCCCTTTTGTGAATTGATCGCGCACAGACATTTTACCAGGTGTTTAAAGACATTGTTGCCTACATACAACATCGGGCCTTAAAAGGTTAAGTGATGACTCCTTACCTTCACATTGTCTGACTTCATCTCTGCGTCTCCATAGAGTCCCTTCATGAAGCCAGTGGTCCGGATGACCTGTAGGGGTTAAGATACCGTATCACATTAGCGAGGAACTGAGACAAAGGAATTGTATCATGGCACTGACTTACATAACTAGACTCATGGACCATATTATGAATGGCTCATCAGTGTCGCATGAGGCCGGTAAAAGCAGGTTTCTGACTTTCAGTGTTACCGCTGCCAAATTTGACACTTTCCAGCCCAACCAGAGTCTAAATCCCCGCATCTTCAGACACTGTTTTCTGACCTAGGCGGCGGCTCTGCAGGGTTTACGTTACAGGCAAGCACCAGTGGATCATTTTATAGTGATTAGCCTAACTCGGCCGCACAGCGGGAATATTCTAACTGAATATCAAGTAGTTGTTCTTTGTGTTGTACTCGGGCTGTGCCAGACCAAGAAGTTGCTTGGTTGAGTCTTAATCGCCAGTTCAATCAAATTGATGGGTTCGGTAAAAAAAAGAAAGAAAGTCTAAAGACATTGCTGCCCTCAGGGACCTGAACTTTTGATTGGCGCAGTGGCGACGACAGCCTGTGCCACCACGGTCACTTTCATGGCCAAGTTACTACCTAGGTCCTTTTTCGAGCCAGAAAAAAACCTGGTCTGGTACTGACAGTTAATCAATCAGATTGTATTAAATTAAGTGACAATTCAATCATTGTTAAGGATGCTCCGTCACTTGAATTCAGTGTTCAAAAACACTCAAATAATCAGTATAATATAAGAGTCACACATGCCAACACACTTCCCTTCATCAAATATGCATGACTCTACACTGAAAGGTGAGACAAGCTCAAACGGAAGGAGGTGTGCAGCTGTCTGCCAATTGAAAAAGCAAAGCAGATTCCAGTGTAGTCACCCATCCTGCCTTTTGGGGATGTTATGAATGTGTGCACTACTGGAGCATGCTCATATCCAGAGCAATCAAAAAGAAATAACCTAACCTAATTGAATGGGGACTTGGGATTGCATGTGCTGTGGCCTATAAAGAGTGTGCACTTAATTAAGGGCATTTCATTAGTGAGTGCTGGAGTAAGACTACACTACCTCACTATAGAGTAGCTAAATGTGCTGTGCTCATAGGTACAGCACTGGCCAACAGCTAAGCTAAGCTAAGCATAAGCTAAGAAAGGCTGCATTCACTTTGCAGGCTCCTACTTTGAAGTGTTGCTCTACTGGATAATCTTGGCTGAGCCTCCTGCCTGCATATCTAGCTTGAGGCACAGACCAAGCCACTGCCAAACATTCAAACTCGTCCCACGCAGACCGGCACCTTCCTACCCAGTTGCCCCCCCTTAAACACACAGGACATTTTTTCAGAACCCCATTGTGAGCTGTAGTGGTGGTTATGACTGTAAAGGAGCATTAAATTATCTAGTTAATAATTAAATTAGTTGACATAACTGTTAGGCAAGCTTCCCCCACTGTCACTAAGCTTCAAGTATTTCATCTGCATCTGAATCAGTAATGTTGTGCTTTCCATTATGTCAAAGATGCCTGTCTGTAAACTGCTTTCTATGGTAGCTGGTATGATGCAGACAAAAAGAGACATGAGTTACTTGGTTCAGCCTTCATGTAGGTTAACCTTACAAATAGCCTACAGCATTAGACAGTCTTTTTATGAAACAAGCAATCCAGCTGCATTTAGGAATAATCTAATTTGCCACAGCGCCCACTGCCTGGAAGAAGGTCTGGACTCTGAGCATCTGAAGCCTATACCACTCATCTGGAGCGATGACGACACAACACCTCTCAAAACAGTAGATTAAAACCAGGGTTCTGTGTCTGTTTTTACAGAACATCATTTAAGGTTCTGTTAACCAAATACAGACACCATGACGTTCTACAAAATACATTGACGTTTGTCAAGAGAAAATGTGACTGACATTTTGTAGTGTTTATTGGGGAAAATGATAGCTATCAAAGTTCACTTGGTTGCAAATCATTGTAATATCCCGGTGCCACCATTGGTTTGTTTGCCATAGTCATTCAGCCTGGAGCGCCTAGCAACGAGACGACGCTGGCATGATGGTCAGCTAATAACTAGCTAGCTAATTTACAAAACCTGTTTACGTACGATGGCAGCTATTCAGACTGGAAACAAACATAACTGAGCACTCTGACTTTGTAGATATGATGCGTTTCACCAATGACAGGTTATTGACAGCTAATCGACAGGCTCGGTCGCTTTAGCTGTCCTAATACCCCAAGTAGAGGCACAGATTAGAACATTATTCGCTCGCTAGCTACTTCATCGAGCTATCAACTAGATTAGCTCATCATGACATACTGGCAACTCAGGGAAACCCTAGAAGTCTAGCTAACGAGTAACATTATGTTAGTCAAATGTGTGCCTTTAGCTATCTTGGGACGTTATCAAAATAAGATAGCTAACGTTAGCCAGCTGAAATCATCTCCGACACATACATCCCACGGTCGTTAGGTTAGCCAGTGTGTGGCTAGCTAATCTTTTCTCACCTCACTCAATATGTCGTGCAGGTATCGAAACGGCGGTTTACTGAGCAGTTTGTCAGTGAGCGGCGGTTTCTTTATCACTTTCCCCAAAGTATCCTGGGTCTTTTTGGCCACTGTCCCGTTCATGGCAGCTGTTTAAAGAATAACTTCTCAAGCAAAGTTGTTGGTAAAGCCGAAACCAGGACAGTACTTCGAGAAAAATGTATCGCAACTCTCCCTTTGGTTGCTATGTCAATACCCTCAAATCCCACAATGCATCATTTATTTGAAATGCGCCTGCGCTAAGTTTGACTGCTGCTGCCCATAGCAACAGCTAACAATCACTGCTATCCATTTCCAATCTAAACATAAAATAACATCTGCAGGCCTTATTAAATACAAGAAAAAAAGAGAAAATTTTTTTTTTTTACTCCACATTAATTCCTAATACAACATTTACAATCACATAGGGTATCGTCCTCATGACAATCTTATCCTATTTCCCATAAATCTATGTATTCACACAGGGGGCTATGCATACTCTTGAGCCAAAAAGAGTCCCCTTAATAGTAATGCCCAGAAATGATCTTATTGGTCAATAAGAGCATAAGCTCTCAATGCTCATGAGCATAAGCTTATCTTGCCAAAGGTTGTAGCCCTAAAACTATGAACTGTGTAGTTTGTAATGCGTTACGAAATGTATTGAAATTACATCATAGGATTTGAAAACAATACAACACTCAAGCAATTAATTGAATGTCCATAGTGTATCTTTAATCAAAAAATAATAATAATATGTAGGTTAGTGGAACTCGCCCTACACAAAAGACAACAAAAGAGGAAAACATTAAAAACTATCAAAGAGACTTGATCATCACTGGCATTTTATTTTGCCTATATTTCCAATGAGGAGTATTTCAACACACCTGATTAGATGTGTATTAAAAAGACTAGTTTGGGAAAAGTGTTTTAAACATGTGGGAATTAGATGGTGTCTTTCATGTTCTACTGAGGTACATATATATACAAACTATGAATCTAAGTACTTACTGGTTATGCACACACACACAATTTATCAATGCAACTATGCACGCACGGTAGTAAAACCTCAAAAAACAAAGTTGGGAGATTCTTGGGTACACTCTACAACTGTGTTCTGTCAGCATCAGAGGTGTGTTCATACTTTTTAATGTGTCCTGTTGCATGTAATTGGCTGAACCAACAAGTTGCACTGTTGAGGTTGTGTAACAAGCATTTGGGTTTGTACTTGTACTACTACTACTAGCAAAACAGCTAGCAACATTAAGCATGTTTCAATGGGTACAGGCATGCATGCTTCAGGTTGATCTACATATCAGGGGAATGACTAGTCGATATGTCAACATGAACAATCCCAATAATGTTTGTGATTTCTTTGCATGACAATTATATCTAGACCGATGGGAACACCGTACAACATTTGAATGTAAAGGCTTATGTATTATGAAAGCTTATACTGTACAAACAACACCAAATAAAACCTCCATGAAAAGGCTAAGTGAGGATACTTTCCAATGGAAACATGGCAGCCGATAATTGCTCATGGAGAGAGAAAGAGCATGTCCCTTGGCTAGTGGATTGTGATTGGGTCGAGTTATGGAAATTTGCTTTTGAGAGGAGAGTATACTGTATGAGACAGATGGGGAGCCGTCATGGTGAGCATGGCCCGGCCAGTGGAGACAGGCTTGATGGTTATTTTCTTCATCTGATGTGGAGGAGCTATGTGCCTGGGAGAGCCGGTCACTGAGCAGAGGCATTGGGTTTGTTATGCTGTCCCCAAAAGCAGCATTGTGAAGATGGAATACATAAAACAAGGTCAGTTAGTAATAGTCGTTAATGTGTATAACATCTTAGCAGCATGTCAGGTATGAAATCATCACACCATGTTTACCTGTGCAATCACATCAATCCATCCAGAGCTTGTGTAGAGAAACAGCTGCAGAGTGTCTCTCCTCAGGACCATGACATTCTCAGACCCTAAGTCTGACATCCCTTGTTCATCATTCACAATGTAGATCTACATTGTGAAGACAAATCGAGAAGAAACAACAACGTATTAAGGATTAAAATGAAGCTGTTTGATGTGGATACCAGTGCTTAATAATGGTAATAATAGTGCTTTTTCTTTGACACACTTACAGATAAGACCTTATCGTTGTGTCCCTCTGGCTTTTGGATTGGCTCCAAGGAATTTGCAGAAGAGCAATTGCAGTTGCCCGAAGGTCCGTTGACACCTACGTCCCCTCTCTCTCCTCGTATGGCGAACACTAGACGAAAACATGATTTAAAGGTCCTCAAAAGCAGCATTGTGAACAGCACGTAGTTTTAAAAAATTGTTTACGATTGTTGATTTGGGTCATTACATAACTGTCTGTAGATGGTAATCACTAGTAAAGGTGGATAGACACTGCGATTTTACCCACACATTTTTTTTTTTTTTTTTTTAAATATGTTTTTTTTATATAATCTTTCTTCACTTTGAAAGTGTCCAGAAAGATGTGTAGATCAGCGGAACCAAACAATTTTAATTTAATGCATTACAATTTCTGTACTGGGGATATAGACTTTCTATAGGCACTGTAAGCCAGATCGTTTCAATACGAGGTCAGCAATCTCGGTGTCAGAACATTTTGGGTTTATCAGCTCTACTCCAACATGTGACTAACCATGCCCTGATGCACCAGGCTCCCCTGCTGTGCCTCGCTGTCCCATTGTTCCAACATATCCAGGGAACCCATGTGGTCCGCGATAGCCTTTTACACCCTAAATATGATGAAGAATAGTTATTACAGAACATCCCACGCAATACAATTGTGTTATTTGTTAAACATATTGCTCATCTTCTGCTTTGAATGTACTATACAGTCAGCCCATAATACATGTATGCAAATATTGATGTTCAAGCACATTCCCTAGATAAGTTGTAAGTTGTGCAATGATACACTTCAGATTGCATGTTCAGTATTTCAGATTACATTTATATTTTTACTAACTTAACCATTGTGCCCATAAACCTGCAGAAGTTCAGAGTAAACTACTCAGACAACATACACAAAACAGTTCACCAAAATTAGGCCGAGATCATGACTTTACCATGGTCCCTCTAAGCCCAGGAACTCCCCTAGGCCCCTCTAGGCCCAGCATGCCTGGGTATCCTTTCAAGCCTGGGTCTCCCTAAAACAGGTTAGCAACATTCGATTAATTAGTCTATTGTTGGCAATCATGAAGACTAACAGTGCAGAACAGAAAATGAAAATGTTTTTTTAATCATGGCTAAATTATGTTCATTGCTATTTCCCCAGATTGAAGGTTTGCTTGATAACAGGTTTGTCTCAGCACTCTGAATCTGGAAGATTGAACATGTCCGCCAATCACCTTTAGTCCAGGGGCACCAGCGATTCCAGAGGAGCCCTGTTAACAAACAAGTTAATTTGGTTGGGTAAAACTAAATGTTATGTGATGTACCCGTGCAATCAAAGTAGATGTATTACTCACCCTTTCTCCCCATGGTCCTGGGTCACTTTTCAGCCCCTTCTCACCCTGTGTGTATCAGAATGTAGAAAATGTGTTTATTCACCAAATCCAAACAAGTGCTGGCACTCCTACCACAAGTCCAGACATTAACTTGACCGCTGAGGGGATGCTCAGTCCTTGGAATGTGATACAGAATGGTGAAAAAAGGTTCAGGATGGCAGCTTGATGGATTCCTTTCAATAACACGTCAGCATGAAATATTATTAAAGGGAATCAAGTTGCCGTCTTGATTCTTTTTTGACCACCACTCGTATCAAATGAATCCCAATGCCCACCACATGGCAGTCCTAGTTACAGACAGTATACAAAAATCCATAGTGTTGTTATTTGTTTATCGCTGTCAATGCAGTTCCCCCAGTTTGACTCTTGTACCATAAGTGCACCATAAGTGTATTTTTCTGCTGAGTGCACGCATTGATTTTCTGAAACTGGTGTAGTGGTGTAGCGGTGACGAATTGATCTGCGTTGTGTTAGTTTAATGAAATCTATTTATCGTCTCACAGCAGGCTCTCCCTGGTAATAAAACAGACGGAATTGTCGATGACGCTCGCAGTCTCGTACACATCAGCGCTCTCCTACAGAAAGTGGGTGGCCTTGTGACTATATCAAGCACATATTTATATCTCTCGATCTGGTTGACTTAATGAAATTGCTGGTCAGGGGTGTGAGTTCAACTAACCCCTAGAGTAGTTGTGTTTAACCAGGGCCTTATTGTGACCATGTTGTTTTCGCTAATCTGATGAAATATTTTACATGGAAAGACCTTTGCCCATAGATCATCTATAGCAAATTCCATGCAGATCCGCAAAGCAGCTTTGGAGGAGGATGTTTAAAGTCATTGAAAACACAACAGAATATACATCATGAGCATTTAGCGGATTTTTCAAAATGACAGGAAACACTAACAAAACTGTATATCGGTAACTCGAATCGTGGTCATTTTTTGGAAGTGTCCTGTTGGTGCTTTGTTAAATATGCATTGCGATACTGTGCCAAAGCTAAGATGCCGGGAATGGCTGCCCGCAGCTATAATTACTTTTGTTATCTTATCAAATCTGTTGCTTACTGTCTGTAGTGTGGAGGCACATGCAGTGCCGCCTTGAGGATAAACATTGAATTGCATGTTAATAATGTGACAGGTGGTCTCAGGTCCTTAAAGTAGGCTTCCGAAGTTGAGAATTGGTTGGCCCACCAATTTTACAATGCGAAAAGCTTGTAAAAGTAACAGAGAAAGTTCTGCTGAACGACTGCCCTGAAACAATGGCAAATGTGCATCAAGATGGTGGCCTCCAAACACTTGGCATAACCCATGTTTTCAAAAATGTCAGACGTGCAAGAGAATTTTTTCTGAATGATAAGGAAATGATGCACAAGAAAATGGCGTTCCCATGCGGAAGTGTGTGGAGGACACTGTCTTGACGCATGTTCGCCATTAGTTCAGAGGTAAAATCATAGTAAGGTCTGTGGTTACAGCAGCACACAGACAATCTGCGTCACTTTTTGTTCACACACCTCCAACAGCAAGAAAGAAGCATATAGGTAACATTACACAATGCACTTGTTGATTAACTGTTTCCCCGGTTACCTTTACTAAGCAATGCCAGTTTTTCCATGTTGATTATTCAGATTGGTGGGCCAGCCTATTCACTGCAGAAGGCTACTTTAATCACACAGTATGTAATATTGTGGAATGCTTGATGACGACTCAGACTTACTTTCGATCCATTGCGTCCCGAATGACCCTGTAAGAACACACATTCAGTGCTTTGGCATTTTGTATGTTATTGTACTATTGTATGGTATTTGCATTAGGTTTTTTTTGCAGGTGCTGTCGAGGGCTTACCACATGTACTCCTGCTGTGCCGATTTCACCGAATAAACCACGCCAGCCTCTGTCCCCCTTTTCTCCCTGGAGGAATGAAGACAAGCTACAACATGAACACCAGACATGGAGATCAGCTGCTGAACAAAGTGACGTTGAAGTTCTTGCACTGACCCATTGGCCTGGGCTACCCATGGTACCAGACGGCCCTGGTGTTCCTCCTGGTCCCATTAGTCCTGGCTGGCCCTGTAAGACAGACCCAAGTCATATACATATCTCCCAGTCATACAGAACGTGGGAGATACATTACATGAAGTCTAATCATATATTGTTTTTTTTTTACCTTCAGCCCCTTTAGTCCTCTGCAACCCTTTAAAGAGAAACTGTGAATATAAACAGCATACATAACATTGGAATAAAGACGATATCTTTTTTAAAATCAGACTAGCAATACCTTTTCACCTTTTGGTCCTGTGACATGTTCAGTTAAATCGATCTGAAACAACATAACAGACATCTCATTTGCAGGTTGCATATCTTTTTGTTTATAAGGCATGACATAAAAAAACGTAGTGTGCAGTTTGCAATGTATAGGCCCAGTTGGGACTTCCACAGTATGAATCCATTACCATAAGAGCAGATCTCTGTGTCAAGGGAGGGAAGGGTGGAGGTGGGGGCGGAGGCCGTAAGGCTCTGCATTTTGAAACTGACCAGATATTCCCCAATCCTGAAACAATATGAAGTACATCAACCAGTGTCTGTTTTACTTTTTATAGTATGCTATTAGATGCTATAGTAAGGGCTTACAAAGTGGTGTATGTATTGGTCATATCTGAATGTTTGTTTGAAATCTGAAAAAATTGCAGATTTAATCTCAACATACCTGATTTTAAGGAAGGTGACACCTGGGGTACATCAATGAATATGACTGTCCAACCCATGACAAGGTGAACAAGGAAATCAACTGGTTTTGGCATGTTACAGTGCTTCAAGACCTGAATGAGGGAACATATAAACTTGTCAGGTAAAGATAAATTCAGTTCACTATAGTTTGGTTACTCTGTAGAGATGCCTATGTGTGGGTGTGTGAGAAGTATGAGATGTGCTGTGGCTTGGATGCTGTTATGGGAGGGCCAGCCTCCAGCGTGGCAAGAGGCTGTGGGTGGCTTGGATCGGGATTTAGATTTTGCATATGGTGGGCTTACCCGGGGGGGCGCCGGGGGGGGACTTGGGGGGGGGGGGGGGGCGAGCGGCCACGACCGCGAGAGAAAAAAGAAAAAAAGAAAAAAGGCGGAATGCGGAACCAGCGTGCGGAACTATTGTTTTGTGGAAACGGACGCTATTTTTAGTTCCGCCTCCCTTAGTTACTGTTGCGAGGCGGTTTCTTTAAAGAGCTGTCAAACTAGCCGGCAAACTGTGTGGCGCTTTCTGAGTGGAAACATGGAGAAGTATTTGACAGGGATGAAAAGAAAAATAACTGATGATGACGCAAACAGGTGTGAGGGCACCGTTATTCAAAAAACCAAGGCAAGAAAATATGAAGAAGCTTATCTTGCTCTTGGCTTCACATCGACTGTGGTGGGAGGTGAGGAGAGACCCCTGTGTGTCTGAAAGCTCTCGCAGCCGACAGTATGAAACCAAACTAATTAAAAAGACACAGAGACATTACACCCCAGTCACGTCAAGAAGCCACTCGACTTCTTCAAAAGAAAACTTGAAGAATACCGTAAGCAGGAAAATAGCATGGTAAAAGCTACATCGGTGAACAGCAAGGCCCAGATGGCATCATACCAGGTGATTGTATTGTATTTTTTCTTTGTTTTTGAAAAATAGTCTCAAGATTTCAATAAATTTCATGAGACCCATTTCATGACTTTTGTTGGGGCGAGGGGGGGACCCCAAAAAATATTTCCTCCAAAGGGGGGCCTGACAGAAGAAGTTTGAGAACCACTGGTTTAGGCTATTTAATAGCAACTGACCCAATAAGGGTAGGCTAGATTACCCGATACCACTAAAAAGTGAAACGTCTACCACAGATAAAGGTTGCAGTGGTATTTCAATAGGGCTACTTATGTTTTTAATTAATTCCAGTGTCACTTCAACAAATGGCAAAAACATGAGCAATGTTACATTACCTGATTAGCCTACTGTTGAATCAACCGTCATCCATAAAATACTGATTGCAAAAGATGCAATTTCGAACCCTGAGTGTTGCTGGACTTCATTCAGCCTCCCCAGCGCGCACGGAACATGGAGATTTTGCGTGTAAAATATCAGATGAGAATGCGCTTATCTATGACATTCATGAGACACATCGCTCAAATGTGAGTTTCTCCGGCCCAAACGTGCAGTTGGCATAATGGCGCATACTGGTCCGACATTAGAATACGCGCTGGAGCTCCGCACGCACATTTGGCGCGTAAAGAACAGCTCCGTGCTCGTTGGTGCCCAAGGAAGTTAGAATAGACCCCGATGTCACTAGATTCTACGAGCCCTTAAAATGAAGATTTAGTGAAGTTCAAGGTTGGTAGCTTTGGTCCAGGGTTTACGTGCCGCTTGCTGGCGCCTGTAAGCCCCGGGCCAGCGCTAGGAGCTGCTGTATGCATACCATGATATACCTGCAGTCAGCCTAGTCTTGGATCATGTTAAGAATATCCCCACTTCTCGTTACAGTTTTAATCGCCAATGTGAGTTGTGTGCTACTGCATGCTGAACTGCTTATTATTCACAAAATTGTTATAAAGCATTTTAAGTAGGCTTGCATATTTGGTGTCTTACCTTCCTGTCCCGTTCTCTCTGTGCAGTCTCTGGTGTGATTACAAGAGCCAGCCATTAACTGGATCTCAATTTGCAAGCTTGCACAGACTCCACTTATCTCAATAAGAATGGAAGTGCAACTCTGGCAGTATCCGAGTGAAATAATTATATAATTTCGAATACTGTTGCAGTGCCAAAGAGAACCTGTTTGTAAGGCTATACATTTCTGCAGGCTCCATTAAAAGAATCTCATGTGTCAGCCTCTTCACTTGGCATATGTGAGCATGAACTGAGGCTTGTTTGTGATGTTGATTTGTTTTTGCTGTCTTGGAAATTGTTATGAAGTTGTTAAAACAAAATTCTAATGCTTTAGAAATGTCTCTGGTACTGTATGTAGATCTTCAATATCCTTATCTGTGTAAGGATTGTGGAATTATCATACAGTGCTCATGACTTGGTTGTATGACACATCAAATTGGACTTGTACATTTCCCTGCTATCTGGTGGTAGTCTTTCTCTATACAGCCGCCTATGACATAAGTCTGATACACGTGTGGACTTGGTGGCTATGTGTTGCATGTTCAAAAAAGCAGAGCTCAAACCTAAAAAGTGAAGCCACCGGTGCTGGACTCCTGGAACATATCACACTAGAGAAGACAAATCAGACTACAGAATGATGCTCAATAATTCAAGTTTCTTATCAATCACAATAGTTACATAATTACAGTTTCATACTGCTAATGTCTCTTCTATGACATGTCCTGCCCATGACATATCCTTGCCCACATAGGCTACTGAACTCGGGAGGGGTCTCAGAAAAATGTATCTTGTCGCAGGAGCTTTACTATCTCAAGCGCACACATTATTTTAAAGTAAATCCATCTGCATCTGCTGGCAAGCGTGCGTTCATTCCTGTAAGCCTACATCTAAAGCAACACCATATAACCATTACCTGGGCAACAAAACCATGTTGGCACTAGCTCTTTGCTGACTGCTGCGTAAGGAAAACTATCACAAAGTTAATAAAATAAGATCAATGATTTACAGAATGAATCTATTTTAAAGTGTGAATCATTCAACTGTAAAGTCATTTGATGACCAATATTGTATACTGCACACAAACAAGAGGGCAGTCTCTGGTGAAGATGTCGGCTATAGTCTCTGTACAGAAAAATAAAATATCAGATGAAAATGTGCATATCTATGATATTCACCACTCAACTGTCAATCTGTTAGTTTCTCCACCCCAAACACGCAGTTTACGCATTGGCGCGTATTGGGCTGACATTGGAATACGTGCTGGAGCTCCGCACGCACATTTGGCGCGTAAGGCACAGATCCGTGCACGAAGGTGGTGTGCAAAGAAATGAGAATAGACCCCTAAATTAATTGATATTTTTAGAAGAGTCCCAGGCTCTGTCAATTCATCAGCTATAAAGCTGCAGGAATTGATAACAATGATTATTTAGTATAATTCTGTGTGCGGTCAAATATGTCCTCTCTAGTTCTTGTTGCATTTGAAAATGTGTAATAATTCTTCTGAAAACAATAGGCTAAAGGTTCAAGGGAATTGAACACAAATTGAGTCAAATAAAGAAGCAAAGACATATTTAATAGTGCTGAAATCATGCTTTATTAAATCAGTAATTCATAAAACTCAAGGAGGATGAATATATTGGTAATACTACATCAACAGATTAAATCAAAGTGCAGGGCATTACATTAATGCATTTGCACTCTTTGTTGCACAGGAGATGGTGTCACTGTGGTACATTCACTTGATGGTTGCCCTGACTACTGACAAGGTGAATTTCTAGCTAAAACACACTCAAAAACTCAAACACACAAAATATTACCTAGCAATCCTCCAAGAGGTAGCACTGCCTCTGCAAAGAAGTACTTGAATTGACTTTTGTATCTTGGCCAGGAGATGTTACTTTGAAAAAGTCAATTCAACTGTCCGTTGCCAGACACAGTGCACATAAAATTATTTAGTGCCCAAAGTGCAGGCCGCTCGCACTCTGAGCATGTCATTAAAATGGTGGTATGACATAGTCAGTCAGAGCACAAGACCTAGTTGTGCTGCTTACATGAGGGTAAAATGCAAACAGCACTCAAGGTCTTATGGTCATGTTACAATTCATAGTAATATTGTAATATTGCACGCACAGACGCACAGTGCATAATAACATTGTCTCTCTGATTTAGTAAACTTCAACAGGGAGCCTCTCTACCTGTTGAGGCAATCTTAAGACTTCAACTTATTGTTGAGGCACAGAGTTTAGTTTCAGGTTTTTCAGGGTATTCGTTTCATGTGAGACTTTCTCCTGTTAAACATTTCGTTTCATTTGTTTCAGTTAATATTGTCATAAATAACAATGCATACATTTTCCATAACCGTTAAATTCGGCTATATACATTATGTACATGTCACAGAAAAGTGGTTCAAAAATCCTAAGTCATAATTATCCAATATGGCACATTTTATAACAACTTTAGACGTGAGTCTAGATTGGCATAAATGAATGTCAAGTTTGGTATAAAAATAGTTCATATTTACAAGAACAGAAATCCAGGTCTTTATCAAGTAAAGATTATTTTAGCTAATTCAATAAATAAAAAGGTACTGGAGGAGGGAAATGGGGATAGAAATTACTTGTAGTTGTTTTTTTTATGATCGAATGTGAACGTTAACTGTTGCAGTGTCAGATCCAAGGTCATTCGACAGTTTGAGGGTGTACGCTCCAGCGTCGTCCTCTTTCACACTGGTGATGATGAGGGTGGTGAGGTCCTCGGTGGTCTCAACATGGAACCTGTCACTCCCCTCCCCGCATGGCTTTCCTGAACGGGCCCACTCAATGGCAGGTGTTGGGTCTCCAGAGAAGGCACAGGCAACTGTCAGAAACTTGCCTGATTCAATACTGATCTCCTCTGGGAGAGCTTCAATTTTTGGTGGTGCACCTGTTAGCGGTGATGTGAAGAAAAGTAAAAAAAAGTTAATTAATTTGCCCATTAAACTTTGGATTTCTTATTGAAAGTGCAAGAGCAATGTTGTCAGGTGGCTGTTGAGTCTCACCTCTGGAACCCAGGGAGAGGGCTCTCACTGAGGAACCCTCCACATGTAAGTCACTGGACATTTCCACCACACTGCTGGAGCTCATTACCACTGACTCAGCCGTCATGGTGGACATGCTAGATGCTGCCATGCTCTCAAATGTAACCTCAGCACTGCTTGAGCTGCTGAAGTAGGCGCTCTGCATGGATGCAGCCATATGGGCTGATGTGGCAGAGAAACTTTCATGTAAGCTGGCAGCTGCAACAGCGGAACTTTTCTCCACAAGAACCATTTTGGCAGGTTCTTCAACAAGAGCTGTGAGACAAAAGGTATATAACTAACTTGGGCATATATACAAAAGGTATATAACTAACAAGTTAGTGTTAGCAATGAATGTAAGTATAAATTAGCGTTAAATTAGTAATAGTATTTTGATAGAGAAGCTATCAGTGATTTCAAAAAAGAAAGGGTTAGGGTTAGGGTTATATCTAATTGATTATGACTCATGATAATTAATACCTATGTGAGTGTATAACAAGTGTTCATAACCAAAGAAATATGGATGTATTACTGTATTATTATTATTTTTTAGATTTGTTAAATAATGGTAACATTTATTTAGTAAATTTATGATGTAAAGATTCAAGTCAACTTTTGAAAAAATAATGCTGAAAAGGGGAATGTAATTCATTGAGCACAACATATGGGTCATACTGTATCTTGTGGTATTTTCATGTTAAAATGAATTTTCCCCATTGCTTACATTTTGTTGGTGACCATACATGCAGAAATCACTGATAGCTGCTTTGAATTAGATGTTAATGTTTGCTAGAGCAATTAGTCTCGTATGACAACACAAGTTTCATGTGAGAACACATATAAATTGATCAAATCAATGTAAGCTTGTTAAACAATGGATCCATGAAACAATGATAACTTACCAATGATATTTAAAGATGATGTTGCAGAGCACTGCCCATATTGATTCTTGGCTTTTATGGTATATTTCCCACTGTCTGCAACTGTGGTCTCACAGATCTCGAGTGTGTACATATTTCCTGAACGACTCAATTTAATGTGTGATGTCATAGATACCTATAAAGAGAGATGTTGTCCAATGTTAATTTCTGCTTTGTAAGGTTTCAAGTACTACTAGTTACTCTTAACACAACATGTGTTATAACTACACACATTGTAAACCATCATTGGTCTCACATCAATAATCTATTCTGGTATGGCCATTCAAAATTGTGTGGTATCAAAATTAAAATGTGGTCTTGGCCCCAAAGCGATATTAGCAGCCATTTTCTCCTTAAGATCTGCCCCTGCTTTGTGTAAAATGTTGTTCTTTTATCACAAAAGGCACTGCGATTTCTTAAAAATGTGGCTTCTAGCCGCTCCACTAATTGGTGCTTACCATGATGTTGTCTTTAAGCCACTCGATTTCAGGTGCAGGCTCTCCTGCAATCTCACATGTGAACTTGACATTCTGTCCTTCGTTGACATTCTGAGACCTTGGCTGCACCAGGAATGATGGGGCGTCTGACCGTTCAGCAGTGACTGTTGTGTTAAACTGGCACTTGACCAGACCATGGTCGGTTTTAGCTTCACATGTGATGACACCCTGCTCATGTTGACTGACTTCCCTAATGGTCATAGTGTGGTCATTTCCAGACACACCATATCTGTACTCCTGTGAGCTGGCAAGTTCAACTCCATTCAGGATCCATCTCACATCTGATGCTCCAGGGATGTTTGCTCTTAGCGTGAGAGACTGGCCCTCAGTCATGGTCATCTGAGTGTGGGAGGCCTTCACTTCTGTGTAAGACTGAACTTCCTCATAAGCTATTTCCTTTTTCATAACTTGCTCCGTGATTTCTGTTTTTGCATGATAAGAGGAGCTGGATATTTCCTTGGATTCCTCAAGTGCTTTAGTTTTGTTTGAGGCTAAGACAGAGAAATAGGACCATTGATTAGATTCTGGGGACTATTTATACAATTATAAGCTATACAATTATAAGCTATACAATTATAACCTATACAATTATAAGCTTTATAGATACAGGACAAGAGAGAGGTGGATTGAGTACATACTAAAAGGATAAGAATAATAATATTGTTAAATGTTGGATTAGTATTTCTACCTTGAACAGTGACAATGCAAGATGTGGATGTTGATCCAGCACTGTTGGTGGCTGTGCATTTGTAAACTCCACTGTCAGAGGCCTCAGATTCATAGATCTCAAGGTGTGCTGAACCATGCTCTTCAAAGATTTCATATTTTCCCCCCTGAGAGAGAGCCTACAAATAGAAAAGAAATCACAAGTTACATTTTGAATTTGAAGCAATTAGCACCCTATTGTCTTAATTTATTGGAATGACAGTTCACTCTTTTGATGTGGAGCCCATCAGTTAATTGTTAACTTGTGCCCTACTACTCCCCCACTCATTCTTTAGGCACCTCTTCTGTTTCTTGTCGAGACATTTTAAGAAAATAAGGGGAAATATTTCCACATCAGATTAATCGGTAGATTAATCAACTAATAGAAAAAAATGAATAAACTATTGTTATAATCGACAGCCCTAGTCTTAAAGTGATGCTAGGAAATAATTTGCGTGGCGTCTCTGTGTGTCGGGATTCACTGAGCGCAAACCACTGGCATGTCAAGTGAAACTGAAAGTAGAAATGGCTGCTTAATAATATTGGTACTGATAAACATAGATTCTGTGGCTGTATGAAATAAGACAGTGATTCAGTTTCATAGATTATATTTGAGCAAACTAAATACTGACCATCCGGGCCCGTGAGTTTAAAAAATACAGACATACTCTCAAAGATCGCGTTCAATCTCTTTAAATAAATAAAATACAGCTGAAAATATAAGTGTATGTGTTAAATTACCTTTCCATCTTTCATCCATGAGAGTGCTGGCATAGGATCTCCAGTTACTTTCATTGTCAGTCTGACAATGGTATCCGAAACTGCTGTGGTGTCTTGAAGTCCAGTTGAGATGGTAGGCTTTGTTTTATGGGCATCTTTTTCAGTCGGTGATTTGACTCTGAGTGGAGACTTCACTCTCTGTGGGGAGCTTATTGGCTCAGGAGACTTAATTCTTTTGGGAGATGTGATTGGCCGAGGGGATTTCACTCTCTGCTCTGGTGATGTCACCCTGGGAGGAGAGGCCAGTGCCTCCTCTTTGGCCACCGCTCGGCGGATGGTTAGGCTGAACTGTGCCTCTTGTTTGCCCTCTGAGTTTTCCACCACAAGTGTGTAGGTTCCTTCATCTGACATTTCAACAGAGGAGATCTCAAAAGTAGACTTGTACTGTGTTGAAAATACATTGTGGCGGAGAGATGAAACAATGACTTGTCCCTCACGCATCCAGGTGACACTTGGCACTGGTTCACCATCAACATCACACACAAATCTGGCCATCTCTCCCTCTGATACTGTCAGAGATTGTGGTTTTGTTAGTATTGTTGCAGGTAGAGTTGTTTTCTTTATTTCAATGGCTGTTTCCTCCTCCACAGTTGACACTTCTAAAGCTTCCATCTTTGTTTCAGAGGATGCATACTCGTGTGTTTCAGTTGTATCAATTGTTTCAGTTGTTTCAGTTCTTTGAGTTGTTTCAGTTCTTTGAGTTGTTTCAGATCTTTCAGTTGTTTCACTTGTCTTCATTGCCATGTGTGCCTCTACGGAGGATGCTGTCTTGGAAGATGACACATGGTAGACATCTGTCTTGGTCATCTCAGGAACAAAAGAGGATGGGGGCTCCTCATCTCTGCGGCTTGAAGCATAGGCAGAATACTCTACACCGGCAACATCCAGAGTGGCATAATCAGAGGCCTCTCCCTTTGTGTTGATGCAGACAACACGGTAAGTGCCACTATCTTCTGTCTGGCAGTCAAGGATCTGAAGAGACAGAACTCCACTCAGATTTGAGATGCGGTATTTACTGCTCTCGTGTATCTGTTGTCCATTATGGTACCACTTGATCTCAGCGTCTGGCTTTGATTGAACATTAAGTGTGAATTTAGTGCTATGACCATAGGGCACACGATGGGAGCGCATCCTCACTGTCACTCGTGGGACATGGTCAAGGCTGAAAGGCTGCTGAGTTACAACCTCAAATTTCCTTTCAGCTGACTTCCTCTCGGATCTCAGAGCTGCTTTTCTGGTCTCATATCTTGACATTATGTCAACTTTAGACACGGTCACGTCATGCTTGGAGGCTGACCTCTCAGTGTGAACCGGACTGGGGGATCTTGGCCGTGTTCTCTCTGGTGTGGGGGACCTTCTCCCTGCTTTTGATTTAGCTTCAGTCACAGGGGATTTTGTAGACACAGGACGCATCATAGGAATGTATGAGGGTGTAAATGATGAAGATGAAGCAGAGACATGCTCAGATGCTTCCAACCCAACACTCTCAGTCACTGTTGACACATGGACAGTTCTCTCCTTTCTTGTGACTCTTGTTTTTTCCTCAAACTCCATGCGTTTTAGTTGGCTTTTGTAAGAGGTTAGCCTTTGAGTTGTGGTCTCTGGACGCAGCATCTCTTGATCCTCCCTTTCCTCGTGCACTCTGTGCTTCTCTCTTGGAGCTCTGTATGTGGCCTTGTCATGGCGCTGGCGGAGGTCAATGTAGCTTGGACCAGCCTCATATTTAGAGGGAATATGATAGGAGTCATACCTCGGCACCTCCTCACCCTCCTCCTCTTGATATGTCATGCGCCTTGGTGATGTATGGCGCAGTGAAGATAACTCAAAGCGCACAGGGCTGAGGCTTGGTGGGGAGGCAGAGAAGCCAAGCTCTAGTTCTTCCTCCAGTCTGAGTCTTTCCTCCTCAATTCTCTTCATTGACAGATATTCATCAACAGGCAGAAGAAGTTCCTCATCTGAGAGATCACCAAGAGACCTCCTTCTTATTCTGTGGTAAGCATCCATCTCAGGAGAAGGAGTGCGATGTCTTGCAGGTCTTACTGTCTCTAAATCATCCTGTGAAACTGTTGGAATACGCCACTTTGGCTTGTACTGGTCTTTGATTCTTGGTAGAGGCACTTCGTAGAACTGATCCCATCTGGAGAGACGAATGCGTTTTAGACGCTTTTGTTTGATTTTCTCCATTGGCTCAGGCATCTCAAATTGATCACGGAGCTTCTTGTACCACTTCATGTCAGAGAAAGGTACAAATTGTTTGATTTCATTGTCTTCCAGTAGGCAAGTTGGACCATGGGGACGGGGTGGCGGAACAACATACGGCATACGCAGTCGTTTCTCCTCTGCCCTCTTTTTCCTTTCTTCTTTTTGTTTTTGAGCTTCAATTTCACTCTTCTCACTCTTCTTTGTTGTCACTGCTGGTTTGTACATAATGGCTGCTTCTCTTACGGCTTGCTGTGCCAATGGGGTAAGTGCCATTACTTCAGTGCCAGAAAGGATCTGTGATAACCTCACTTTCTTGTCAATTAGTTCTTTCTCAGCTTGTTTCTTTTGGTCTGATATACTCTGGTATTCCTTCTTCACGTGAGTGACAAGTTCCACCTTGAGGGTGGCTTGGCAACTTGCAGATCCGGCTGAGTTAGTTGCAATAACTCTGTATGTGCCAGAATCTTCAGGGAGAGTGTCTTTCACATGCAGGACAAAGTAATCCAGTCCCTCATGGACAACTTCAATTGATGGGCCAAATGCCACTGGCATGCCATCCTTCTCCCACTTCAGACTTGGGAGTCCTGAGACCCTGATCTCAAAGCGTACATTCTGGCCCTCCTTACATTCTACATTAGCAAGCAGGCGTTTGAACATGGGCCTCAAGGTTGTATCTGCTGCTGCGGGGCGAGGAGTCAGAGTGAGACGAGCTTTGCAGCTGTCGTCACCAAACCTGTTACGGGCCACAACCGAGTACTCAGCATCATCGTCTGCGTCCAGTTTGTGAATAATTAATTGATAAAGACCCTTGTCAGTGGTGAAAGTGTACTTCTTGTCATCATCACCAGGAAGGATCTTCTGCCCAGATTTAAACCATGTAACACGTGGCTCTGGGTGCACAGTGATAGTGACACTAAAGCGAACATCTTCACCAATGTAGGCTGTATGGTTGAACAGGGGCAGGGTGAACTCGGGTGGTTTTTGAAGCAGTCTTGCTGTGTCCACTCTGCGTTTAACTTTCTTCACTACACGTGCTGTGAAGAAGTCACGGTAAGATCTGACCCCTGTTACAAAGATCTCTGCATAGGAACTATCCTCACCACACTCATTGACAACCTTGCATCTGTAGGTGCCATCGTCTGCTCTGGTGATGCCATGTATAGTTATGACAGCCAGACCATCCTCATAGTCCATCTCATATTTGTCACCTGCCTCAAGTTGTCTGACACCACAGTACCATGTGACCTCTGTGGCGCTGTCATAGTTCTCAATGTTGCAAACAAACTTGACATTTCCTCCTACTTCCACCACACTATGTCCAATTTGTCCAGCAAGTGGACCATGTTCAAATGGCGCAATCTTAACTTTAGCGACTGTAACACCTCTCTGGGGTCTGATGGAACCACCACTGGCAATGCGAGCTCCTGAGACAACGGTCTTCCATTCTTTCTTCACCATCGCCTGGTAATATCTCTTATGCCTTGTGGTCGTTATAGCTCTACTGCTGAGCTCTTCTGTTTTCATTTTCAGCCAAGGATGTTGCAAAGCCTCAGCTGCAGTCATACGACGCCTACGCTCCTTAGTGATTAGGCGATCTGTAAAATCTAATGATTCAACACTGGCCACTTTGAAGGCTTCATCTTCATAGTTGTACTCCGCATTTGATATGCGTTCAATCGTTTGCTGATTTGTTTCAGCAGTGAATGGATTCAGTCCACTGAGAAGTACATACGTCAGGACACCAACTGACCACATGTCAGTAACTGTGCTGACCATGTCACTCTGGTGGATTTCAGGGGCAGCATACTCAGCTGTAGTGTACTGAACCTTGATCTGCTCTCCTGGTGTCAAGTGTCTTGATTGTCCTAATTCAATGATCTTGATGTTACTGCCATTTCTTGTGGTGTACACTATGTTCTCAGGCTTGATGTCCAAGTGACCATAACTGGCACTGTGTAAGAACTCCAGAGCTAAGCATACTTGTCTGATATAGTTGGCAATTTCACGCTCTGACAGCTCAAAGTTGGCTGTTTCAAGGCGTTCAAATATGTCAGAGCCTGAGATGAAATCATAGATCATGACTAATTCTTCAGGGCTGTCAAACGACTCATGGAGACACAGGAAGTTATTGTGTCTGGCCACATTCAGTGTTGCAACTTCTTTCTTGACCAATGCTTGATCTGCACCTTTCACTTTGACGAATTTAGCCATGAATGTCCTCTGAGAGCTGGTCTCAACACAACGGTGAATGACGCTAAATTGGCCACGAGCCAGTTCCTCAGCAACCATGTACTTGTTATGAACCTCCTTAGCAGCTGAATGGGGAGCTTTTCTCGATGAAACATCTCTGGTATCATCAACCTCTTCATCATAGTGAAGGACTCTTGATTTGTCCTCCTTTGTCACAACAGAATCACTTGGTTCAGATGGTGCACTTTGACCAAACTTGTTCTCGGCTATGACTCTGAACCTATAGCTTGATCCTCCAAACAGGTTAATAACAGTGTAGTGAGTGTCACGCGCCTGGGCAACACGTTCCCATCTCTCAGCTGTTGAGGCACACTTCTCTATAATGTAGCTGGATACTTTACTTCCACCGTCAGTAGCAGGGACACACCAGTTCAGAGTGACAGAGTCTCTTGAAACATCACTGGTTTTGATACTACGAGGTGGATCAGGCACATCTGCAACATCCAGTTCAACTGTTTGTTGGTCGATACCAAACCTGTTCTTGGCACAAACAATGTAGAAACCAGCATCTTTCCTTTCAACTCCATTGGAGAACACAAGCGAAGTGAATGACCTTGTGACAATAACTTGATAGTATCCATTGTTGTCAATTAGGTCTTGTCCCTTCTGCCATGTGATGACAGGATCTGGTTTGCCACTGAAGGGAATCTTGATATTCACCACCTCTCCACGGAGGGCAGGAATAGCCTCCTTATCCTTCAGATTTTTGGGTAGGTGGATCATGGCAGGAACTAGAAAAAACAAATGTCACTTCATCAGTACCAAGGTAATTAGTATTATGAACATGCTAATTATGTTCTTTCTATTTGGAACACATTATTTGAAAATATGGTAGCATATTACATTTAGTTGCTTTATATCTGTGTAGTAATGTTGTAATTACTCAAGTAACAAAATTGTATTAATATGTTGTAACATGGTTCTTTGGTAATTGAATTGTAATTGCATTGTAATTAACGTATCTAGCTATTTGGGAGCTTACCTTCAACATCCAAAGACACAGTGGCAGAAATGGAGCCTCCCTGGTTGGTTGCTCTGATTTGGTAGACTGTAGAATCTTCCTCTTCAGCACCGGAGATGACAAGCTGGTGATAGCCTCCTTTGAATTCTTGTACTTTGATTCTCTGTCCATCAGACTGAATTTCCTTGCCACGTTTGAACCACTTAATGACAGGCTTAGGTTGGCCTATGATCTTGCAAACAAAGGTTGCATTGCTCTTGTATTTGACACTCATACTTCTCAGTTCCTCTTTGAAGGCAGGAGCACGGACATCAACGGCTGTCTTTGGAACAATTGGTCCAGACTCTTCACTCCATTCACTCTCTCCTCCAAGATTTTCACATTTCACACGGAAAATATACTCTGAGCCCTCAACCAGGCGTTTAACAGAGAAGACTGTCTGGTGGATTTCATCAGTGGTGACAGGTGTCCATTCACCCTTCTTCTCCTTCTTCTCAAGGCAGTAACTCTTGATTTTGGACCCACCATCGCTGAGAGGAGGCTTCCAAGATACGATGCAAGAAACTTTGGTCACTCCAGAGACAACTGGCAGTAGTGGTGCTCCAGGTTTATCTGTAGATAATAAACAATAAACCATTGTTAGTAAATAATAATAATAAAGCATTTATCGCTCTCTCACCTTTGCAGCTATGTGTGTATCTTATCTACAGTCTGTGACTACACTTACCTAATTGGCTCTTGATGAGGATGGGAGTGGACAATTCCAGTGGCTCACTGTTGCCAATACGATTTTGAGCGTACACACGGAAGAAGTACCCAGCACTTTCAACCAGGTTGGGAACACGGCAGGATGTGCTATTGATGGATGAAGATACCAGCTCCCACTGTGAGTCCTCCTTGTCTTCACGCTTCTCAACAATGTAGTTTCTGATCATGGTTCCACCATCATCCTTGGGAGGTTTCCAACTGATTATGACAGAGTTCTTCAATAGGGCATCAAGCACTATTGGGCCTTCAGGCATTGAAGGTTTATCTGAAAACAAGAAGCAAGAACATTGGTCAAAATGTATTTGTGGTCACTTCTGCCACATTGTAGATCATACAATGCAATTTGTGATTCCTGCTAATTAAAAAAAAACTAAAAATACCTTGGATTTCAACATTTATTGCGGTGTCAGTTCTGCCAAAGTGATTGTGCAGTCTGACTCTGTATTTTCCTCCATGTACCCTGCGTTGCACATTCTTGATCACCAAATGAGTGTAATACTCTGTGTTTTCAATGATGACATTCTCTGAAGGCTCTACAGTTGAAGCTCCATGAAGCCACATGATCTTTGGCTCAGGGCGTCCGATGTAGGCAACATGCAGACGTAGAGTGGTGCCTAATCCCGCATAATATGTACTCTTCAGTGGGAAGTCAGGATGGAATTGAGGGGCAGCTTCCAGAACCAGAGTGCCACTGGTCTCTGCTTCTCCTGCATCATTGATAGCCTTGCATGTGTATACTCCTTCATCCTCTTGTTGGTCCGTCGTTATGGTCAGTGAGTGGGTACGACCATCAGAACTCATCTCATATTTACGACTCTCTATGATCTCCTTGCCGGCTTTGTACCATTTGATTTCAGGAACAGGTCTCCCAATAATCTGGCATTTCATAATTCCTGGTTGTCCAAGTTTAGTGGTAACTTCATCCATTTCTTTCCTTAGACTTGGCATAGTTCCAACTGTTGACAGAAACAGTTAAATCATTATTGAATTCAATGGTATTACTTTTTGAGGGTGTCAAATTATAACTGAAATAATTGTAGTTAAATATCACTGTATGTTTTGTCTAATCTAGAACATTTATATTTTAAGATATTTTAGTATCTATGTAATTGAATGAAAGACGTAGTTTTTACGCACCACTCAGTTTGGTTTTGATGCATGTAGCTGTTCTGCGTGGTCTGCTGATTCCAGTTTCATTCTCAGCAAACACTCTGAACTCGTACTCAGTGGCTTCAATGAGACCACCCATGGCATACTGTTTGTCCTTCAATTGCTGCTTGTTGCATTTCTTCCATGCGCTCTCAGTAGACTTTCTGTATTCAACCCAGTACCCAAGGATCTCTTTTCCGCCATCACACTCTGGGACACCCCAGCGGATGGTGATGGAGTTATTTGTTACAGTTACCTTGTCGATCTCACCTGGTTGGCTTGGTTTATCTGGGGGGAAATGGCATGGTAATTGTAAGCAAATACAAATAGAGTTCAGTTCAATGTGTCTCTAAGTGATCAATTGCACAATATTTGTAAGTTGGAACTCACCGAATGGATCTTTGCATGTAACTGAATCTGATGCAGGTCCTGCTTCACTCTCTCCAATGTCATTTACAGCAATGACACGGAACTGATATTCAGCATCAGGAGTGAGTCCAGGAAGAGTAAACATCGTTGAAACTACCTTGGTCTCATGACGCACCCATGTCTCAGATGACACTTTTTTGTACTCAACAAAGTACCCAGTAATGCCTGAGCCACCATCGTCTTTAGGCCTGGACCAGCCCAGAGCGACTGAGCTCTTGGTGACATCCATAATCTCAGGTGGGGTACTTGAGATCTCTGGGGGACCTGTTTTTTTTTTTTTAAGTAAAGAAAAAAGGTATCATGGTAAGTATATGGTTTTGCTTACACATGTAAGAGGAACTGATGAAGGAATACTCACACAGACGAGTCTTTGGTACAAGAGGTTCCTCTGACTTCAAAGATGCGCTGATACCAAACTGATTTTCCGCTGTCACCTTGAATTGGTACTTAGCACCCTCTTGTAGTCCCTTCACCACCAGAGACGTGTCGACCACCCTTGAGTCCACAGTGTACCATGCTGCTTTGGGAAGCTCCTGTCTCTCAACAATGTATCCAAGTATCTCTGATCCACCATTGTCTGCAGGGGGTTTCCAGCTCACTCTAACAGAGTTGGCTTGGATGTCATCAAATCCAAGTGGACCTTGTGGAGCACTAGGACGGCCAATAACCTTCACTTTGATGTGAAGCACCTTCTTCCCACATTTGTTCTCCAGCAGTAGATCGTAAGTGCCAGAGTCACTCCTGTCTGCATCCTTGATGACAAGTTCAGCTGCATCGTCATTAGAAGCAAACATTGCTCTCTCAGAAATATCAGAGCCTTCCTTTGTCCACTTGCATGTAGGGGCTGGTTTACCCTTGATGGGTACAGAGAGTTTGACAACTGCTCCCTGTCTGACAATCACAACGTCCTTGTACTTGGCATCCAGGTAATAATCAGGAGATTCTGAAATTCAGAACGTGATGGTTAGACATGCTGTTGATTTCACATGTATACATAGTATAATTAGAAAATAATTAGAAAACCATGTAGAAATGTACTTGATTTTGTATATGGCCTTACCAAGCATCTCTATCACTGTAACTGTTCCTGGGACTTCAGCTGGCTCTCCAGATCCTCCAGCATTGCAAGCCATCACACGGAACTTGAATTCCTCTCCTTGGGGCATTTGTGTAAGTGTGTATTCACAAATCAAAGAGGGTGTTGTGTTGCATTTGATCCAACTCATTTGACCGACCTTCTGCATCTCAATAAGGTAACCTGTAACCTTGGAGCCTCCCTCCTCATCAGGAGGACTCCAGGCAAGAGACACTGATGTCCGAGTTGTATCTGTAACTCTGGGGTTCTGGGGCGTTCCGGGTGGATCTGTGAAGTAAAGCAAAGCAGTGATATTTCTGTCTCCACAGCATACATATCTTTAGTGTATTAAAGATTTCATCTAATCAAGTAGTTCATCCAATCAGTGATCTTACCAAGCGGATCAGTTGCCACTGCTGGTTTAGAGAGAAGACTTGGTTTGCCGACTCCTCTAGAGTTGATGGCTGTGACTCTGTGCTCATATTCAAGTCCTTCAATCAGATCTGTCGATCTGTACCTGGTCATTGTGACTGGGTTCTTGTTAGCACGCACCCATCTATCAGATCGGACTTCTTTACGCTCAATGATGTATCCAGTCACCTCAGCTCCACCGTCTTCATCTGGTGGGAGCCAGGCGACAGTCATGCCATCACGAGACACATCAAATACTGTTGGTCTACCAGGAGGTCCAGAGATGCCTGTAAATTAAATAGAAAATAGAAATGGTATTCATTACCATCCTCTTATGTTTTTATTACATTATAAATGAATTACATTTAAGAACAGTTACTTACTCTTTGAACTCTTGCACATCACAACTTCAGACTGCAAGAATGCTCCGGTGCCATAGCGATTGATTGCTGCCGCGCGGAACACATATTCATCTCCCTCTGTTAGCCTGCAGAACTTGAATGTGGGTCTGCTGACAGATTCAGAGACAGGGACCCATCCAGGACGGTGAGCGTCACGCTGCTCAACAACATAGCCGCTGATAGGAGCCCCACCATCTCTCTCTGGTGCATCCCAGCTGATGGCCACTGACGTGTCATCAACCTCATCAATCCTGATTGGTCCTTTCGGCTCATCAGGTTTAGCTAGAAAAAAAGAGTGAGGTATCATTAGATTATATTCATAAACCTACATGATGATCTCTGTTTATGTCATTTAATGATCTCCATGTTATGTAAAATGTTCCTTACCAAGAATGATAACTTTAATGATCTCTGTGGCCACTCCTGTTATGTTCTTCACTTCCAGGGTGTAGTTACCAGTATCATCAATGGTTGTATCAGACACAGTCACTTGAGAGAACTTCCCTGTTGTCTGAATCTTGACACGGCCATGGGTTTTCATCTTTTGGTCTGCAAAGTACCATGAGCAAACTGGTGGGGGTCTACCAATGAGAGGCAAGTGCAGCTCAATTGGTTTCCCAGCTAAGACATTGACAACCTTCTGTGGAATGCTTGAGAGATCGATCTTGGGCAAAACTGTAAAACAGAAAGATGTGTTATGTAGCTAGTATATTTGATTGATTAGTTCAACTAGACAAGTATATATAAATCATCTGTATGAAGTTTACACATTGAATACCTCTTTGTTCTTGGACTGTTATGGCTGTGACAATCTCCTTTGGCTCACTTGCTCCCTTGCTGTTAACAGCTCTGATTCTGAAGAGATATTGCTCATTTTCATTCAGAGAAGTAATAGTGTGCTCAAAGTCAGTTGTCTTCATTGTTGACACCTTCATCCATTTGTCTGTGCCAAATCGGCAAGCTTCAATGATGTAGCTTGTCAGCCTGCTTCCACCATCATGCTCTGGTTTCTCCCATCCAAGTGTTACTGTAGTCTTGGTCACATCCACAACATCTAGTGTCTGTGGGGGCAAGGGCACCTCGCACACCAGCACCAAATCAGGGGTTTCACATGCTTCTCCCACACCGTAGATGTTCTCTGGTAAGACTCTGAAGTAATATAGCATTCCCTCCACGAGCCCTGTGATTTTGTAGGATGTCTTGCTGCACTTGGCTGTCACTGTCTTGAAAGCTCTCATTGATGCCTCTCGCCTCTCAATGATGTAGTTATTCACTGGTGCTCCCCCATCCACAGTTGGGGCCTCCCATGCAATGACGGCAGCATCACTTGTGAGTTCCTTGATCTGGATTGGTCCAGTTGGACCAGGAGTATCTAAAAAGAGAACCATAATATAATTTAAAATCTGTACTACTGATACCATTCTAGTAATAAAATAGCCCAAACTTGCATTCATCAAATACACACAACATCACCAAATCATACCATAGATCTTGACAAGAATGGAAGCCGACTTCTTTCCAGATTGATTCTCTGCATCAATGGTGTATTTTCCTGCATCATAGCGATTCACTTTGTCAATGATCAGAGTTGTAGAAGTTTTAGAAACTTCAATGAATCCACGGTTCTGTAGGTCCACATCAGGTTTGCTCCAGGTAATGGCAGGGACTGGGCGTCCAGTCACCGCCACAAAGAGGCGGAGGGAACCTCCTGCTCTTAAGCAGACGGTCTTCCTCAGATCATCAGACAGCTCAAGGTCAGGGGTTTCTGTGTTAAAAAGAGATGGGTATTAATCACACAACAATGCCCAAAATAAATGTACTTATGAAAAACAAATATCTATTTGAAAATTTAATGAATACAAATGCGTTTGTTTATGGATAACTCATGATCATGGATCATGTACATGAAATGTACTGCTAATTTCATCAACATTTTGTTGAGGGAATGTTGGGGAATAACTTTTCACACAGACTAGGTTTAATTCCTATTATTTAGTTGATACTATTTCAAGTTGCTTAAATCTTTAGACTCACCAATTCTCTCAACCGCCTCGATTTCTGCGCAGGGCTCACTGAAGTCACCAGTTCCATTGACGTTAACTGCAGCAACTCTAAACAGGTACTTCTTGCCACTTGTGAGGCCAGTGACAACATGCTCTGTGCCTCTCAGGGTCTTCTCGTGTGCCTTAGTCCATTCCTCTGCTCCCTCTTCCTGGCTCTCAAGAATGTATCCAAGGACATCAGCACCTCCATCCTCCACAGGTCTGGTCCAGGCCAGGCTGATGCTGTCCTTGGTGGTGTCTGCAAGGCGTGGGATTGAAGGAGGAGCTGGGGTACCTGGGAGTAGATACACAACATTGACAGTCAATACCTGTAACAGTGCATCAGCAACAGCAAATATCGTCCAATGGATTACTAATGGAGACTTACATGTGGGCACCCTGCAGACAGCATAGAGAGACAGCTCACTGGGTTCACTCTCGCCAGCCTTGTTTATTGCAGTTACACGGAACTGGTAAATGTTTCCCTCCTGAAGGCTTGTTATCTTGAGGCTTGTGTTCAGAAGTGTAGAATCTTTGTTCACCTTGATCCATCTTGCGCTCTTCCTTTCACGTTTCTCAATGAGATAACTGGTTATTTCACTGCCTCCATCACTCTCTGATTTGAGCCATTCAATTGTAGCAAAGTCTTTACCGACAGCCAGAATCTCTGGTGCTCCCGGAGGAGATGGAACAGCTATAATAACAAAGGAGACAATATTGTCAGATGGTCATCTTAATCATTGTTCTGATGCAAGAGGTTACCCAATTAGCTGGTTAGATATGCCACTGGAATCTGCTGTTGGTTCAATGCGTGGCTCGTTGATCATGATAGAGGCCAGCGCTTCTTTTGGTTCACTGAAGCCAGCATCATTCTTTGCCCACAGAATTAAATTGCAATGCAATTACCAGTAACACTTAGAGCATAATGTTATAATGTGTTCACAGCACAAAATAATACTTGTTATCATCTTTTAATGATCCTGAGCTATTATTTTAGCTACTATTATATTATATTATATATAAAATGTCTATTAGACAGACATAGTATATTATGATATATTATACAGACATTATAACGCATACATATTATGATTAGTTATAATGTGTTATATGTGTGTGCCTCATATAAAGGGTTACCCAATACCACACAATAACATGGTGATAGAAACGACATTGCTACACAACTCAATGCAAGTTACTTATGTTGATATACTTACTGAATGTATTTCTGGCAATGATGAGGCCAGACTGCAGAAGAACACCATCTCCATACTTGTTGACTGCTCTCACACGGAAGAGGTACTCATTGTTCTTGAATAATCTGGTAATGTTACAAGTCAGAGCCTTGCATTCAGCATCCATGACCACCCAAGTCAGTCTGTTGGTGTCTCGCCTCTCAACAGAGTAGTGAGCCACTGCATCACCACCATCCTCCAGAGGTGGTTGCCATGAAACCGTACATGATTCTTCTGTCACATTGCTTACTGTGATGTCTTGACAAGCACCAGGTGTATCTAAAAGAACAATTAACAAATTAACAGTTAGAAGTTATTTGCCACGGAGGCCCTTTGTTGTAATCTTCCCTTTTCCTTGTTTTTAATTTCAGTTTTACACTTACCAAGTACTTTCACGTTAACTTCAGCTGTCTTGACCCCACTGGCATTCTTCACAGTGAGACAATACGTTCCAGTGTCATCTCTGTCGCAGAATTTGATAATCGCCAACGCACGTGTGTTGGAGTACTGCAGAGAGTACTTCTCACAAAGCTCCAGTTCCCTGTCTCCCTTTGCCCAGCAGACTTTCGGGTCGGGTCTGCCACCAACAGCAGCATCAAGAACAAGGTCTGAGCCAGCTCTTACGGTAACAGTGTCCACCAGAAGTTTGCTGTCAAGCTCTGCTCTTGGAGGTGCTATGAAAAGAAAGATAATTCAACTCAATAAATTATCCTTGACTTGAATTTTGAGTCATCAGTCAAAAATGTTTAGAGGTATATATCTTACTGTATTCTGCTTTGCATGTCACTGCACCAGTTGACGCTGACGGCAAGCTATAAACTTGACCTGTGTTCTTGGCGATGACACGGAACTCGTACACCTCTCCTTCCCCGAGTGCCGTGACTTTGAAATTGTTCTCTGTGACATTAGTGTAGTTACACTTCAGCCAGCGACCCTCACCAGTGATGGTGTATGGCTTACGCTCAACAATGTAACCCGCAATGGGGCAGCCACCATCATTCAATGGTGTAGACCATTTGATGGACACTGTAGATCCGGACACACCTGTTACCTCTGGTTTACCAGGGGGATCTAGGTAAATATGACAGAAATGGCAATCATTAGTCTGCGTTGCTTAGTAGGGCATAATTAAATAGGATCATTAACCAAAGAGTTCCAAATTGAATTATGAAAGTACTTACCAACTGGGTTCTGAGCGACTGCTCTCTTTGATGCCTCACTGGCTTTGCTCAGGCCAGCACCGTTCATTGCATAGATTCTGAACTGGTACTCAAGGCCTTCAACCAAGCCCTCCACTTTGTAGTAGCATTCGAAGCATGGGATCTTGTTCTCCCTCACCCACAGGATGGTGTTTCTTTCTTTCTTTTCTATCCAGTATCCAGTCACCTTACTGCCTCCATCGTTGTATGGCTCCTCCCATTTGATAGTCAAGGAGTTCGCGCTCACGCCGAACACCTCAGGTCTCGTTGGTGTGCTAGGGGGCGCTGTTGTCAACAAGAAAATACATTCAGTTGTAATTCATACAACACCCTAATAACAACATGAAAGATTGGTATTTCTTAACATACTCACAGAATGGGTGCTCAGCGACGATGGTTTCTGACTCAGTGGACTTGCTCACGCCAAATCTGTTTTCAGCACAGACACGGAAAGTATATTGCATGTACTTGGTCAGATGTGAGACATCCAATGAGGTGCGTTTCACACTGGAGTTGATAAGTTGCCATGCAGTTGAGCCAGATTCACGCTTCTCAACAATGTAGTTGGTGATGTCAGTTCCACCGTCGTCCTCTGGTTCCTCCCATGTTATCACACAGGATTCAGAGGTAATTGATGAAATCTCAATGGGTCCAGTGGGAGGACTAGGTCTTCCAATGACGTTGACAGTAACAGTGAATGTCTTTGCTCCTGTGACATTCTCAAGAGTGAGGAAGTATTTGCCACCATCACCCCTCATACACTCCTTGACTGAGATCGTGGTCCTGTCTTTCGTTGTCTTAATGGACACTCTGTCTGAATTCTTCAGCCTCATCTCCTCAAGTTTCCAAATAACCTTAGGCGCTGGTCTACCACTGATGGGAACATCAATGGTGAATGTAGTTCCACTCTTACAGGTGACCAACTGGTTAGATATTTCACTGAGATCTGCTGTTGGTTCAATGCGCGGCTCTTTGATTATCACAGAGGCCAGTGCCTCTCTTGGTTCACTAAAGCCAGCATCATTCTTTGCTTTGACACGGAATTCATACTCTGTGTTCTCAGCTAAGCCCTCAATCACAATGCCCAGGTTTTTGGTGTTACCTCCAGCAGCCCATTTATCTGTGCCCTTTGCTTTAGTTTCAACAATATAACCTGTGAGACGGCTACCACCATCATGTTCAGGTTTCAGCCACGCTAGAGTTGCTGTTGTGTCTGTGACGTCAAGGATATCCAGTCTCTTCGGTGCAGAAGGCTCTGCAGTTGCAATGATTGGGTCTGGCATTTCATAGGCCTCACCTACACCATACTGGTTCTCTGCTGAAACTCTGAAGAAGTATGGAACACCCTCTAGAAGTTCACTGATTCTTAGTATTTTCTGAGTGCACTTGCCACCTGATTGCTGCCAGCAACGGCGACTAGCCTCACGCCTCTCTACAATGTAATGATGAATGCGGGCTCCGCCATCATTGGTGGGAGGTTCCCAGACCAGAGTCAGAGCTCCTCTGGACACTTCCGTAAAGACCAGAGGGCCTGGAGGACCTGGTGTATCTTGGACTTTTACAGTGAAAGTAATGGACTTAACATCACAGCTGTTCTCCAGTGAAATGGTGTATTTTCCAGAATCATATCTGGTACAGTTTTCTATTGTCAAAGCACTGAAGTTCTCTGCAGTAGTGATATCTGTCATGACCCCAAGTTCTCCATTTTCCTTGATCCATTTGGCTGAAGGAGTTGGTTTTCCTTTGAAGGCAATGCGGAGATGGACAGTGCCTCCACTCTTCACAATGTGTGTCTGTTTGAAGCTTGCATCAATATCAACTTCAGGTGCAGCATGTCTGTCCACAGCGTGTACTGGTTCAGGGATTTCTTTTTCCTCTCCTTTACCAATACTGTTTATGGCGGCAACACGGAGCTTGTACTCTGCACCAGTTTCCAAACCAGTTACAACATAGGTAGTATCGCTGCATAGTTCCTCATTGACCCTGTGCCATTCCTCCTCAGCTCCCTTGCACAGCTCAATGATGTAGCCATGGATCTCCATTCCACCATCATCCGCAGGCCTGGTCCATTCCAGACTGATGGATGTATCTGTAGAGTCAGTTACATTAACCACGGACGGAGCGCAAGGAATATCTCTAGGCTCACTTGCTTTAATAGGCATGGATATGTTACTGGGTACTCCTACACCAGCATCATTCACTGCCATGACACGGAACTCATACTCCATATCCTCAGTCAGATGAGTGACTCTGTGACCAGTCTCTACTATTGGCTTCTTGGTCATCACCTTCACCCAACGGACTGTCTTCTTCTCACGTTTTTCTACAATGTAGCACTGAATTGGGTTTCCTCCATCAGATGTGGGTGGTGCCCATGACAGTGTGATACTTTCTCCTGTGACTTCAGTTGAGTCAGGTGTACCAGGAGGATCTGGAACCGCTGTAGGAAATAATAGGAAAAAATATTATTATTATTTAGACGTACAGTATAGACGTTTCTCATTAAATGTGGCAAAATTATACTTGGACTTACTGTATTGCATTTGTGCAATTATAGGACAGGAATCCAATGGTCTGCCGACACCAAACTTGTTGACAGCAGAAACACGGAACTGGTACTCGTTGGTTTTGATCAATTTGGTGGCACTGTATGTGGCAGCTTCACATCGGTCTGTGACAAGTGCCCATGAGATCTTTGAGGTTTCACGCTTTTCAATGATGTAATGAGAGATGTCAGAGCAGCCATCATTCTCAGGTGGATTCCATGAGAGAGTAACTTTGCCTTCAGAGATCTCAGTGAAAGTGACGGGTCCCACTGGCTCCCCAGGTGTATCTAAATCATTAGATGATAAAATAATATTGTATCAGGTGATTTCACATATACGGGACAGTTTAACTTCTTTAGATTCTGTAAGGATAAATCACAGTGCCATATAGATAATGAAATCAAAACAAACCATGAACTTGGACGGTAATCTCCTCCTTCTTGGTGCCAGAGTTATTTATGGCTTCTACACTGTATACACCACGGTGAGTACGGTCAGAATCCCGGACAAAAATGGTGCTTGATCCAGCGACATTGGTGATGTCCATCATTCTCTTTGTTATCTCCATTCCATCTCTGTACCATATGACCTTGGGTGTAGGTCGGCCGGTGATGCTGACCTTCAGTCTGATGTTGTCGCCTGCCTTGGCTGTGAGTCCCTCAAAGTACTCTGGTCCAAACTCAATGTTTGGAGCAACTGAAAAGGCAGAAAGGGAATAAGTCAAAAAGGGAAAAAAAGTGTCTTTATTTTTCTACAATGCAAAACAAATGTTGTCAGTAGACTTGATCATGTATTCACTTACCACTTTCATCCCTGACCACGATGTAGCCAGATGACTGAGAGGGAGGACTCACTGTGCCAATAGCATTTCTGGCAATCACTCTGAATTCATAGCGTTCATTACAGGCCAGACCAGATACTGTGAAGTTGCATTCCTGAACATCAGTGAAGTTGCTCTTCAGCCAGCGGCCTTGTCCCTGGCGCTTCTCAACGTTGTAGGCTGTGATCTTGTTTCCTCCATCACGTTTGGGTGCATCCCATTTCAGTGAAACAGAGTCACTAGTAACATCAACATAGTCTGGTTGGCCAGGTGGATCTGAAACAGGAAAACATGATTTAAATTTCATGTTGAAATCATGTATGGACTGGAATTAACCTGTCTATTGCATATGGTTAATACTCCCAAATACATTAATTTCACTTGGACTGAAACAAAATTAAATGTGTTTTTCTTTTTTGTTTTTTTTAAACCTTTACATTGATGACACTACTTCCTTTATGGGATGAATACAGAGACAGTAAGTTAGTCCCCACAAGAGAGAATAAGGACTTACCAACTGGAGAAACAGCCATGGTGTGCTTGCTTTCATCACTGAAGCGGCTGAATCCAGCATCATTCTGAGCATAGACCCTGAATTGATATTCAAGCCCTTCAATAAGTTCAAGGATCCTGAAGTCTCTTTCAGTTACCAGAATAGTGTTGACTTTCTGCCACATAATGCTGTTCTTCTCCTTCTTCTCAACATGGAAGCCTTTGATTGGTGAGCCACCATCAAAGATGGGTGCCTCCCACTGAATAGTCATGCCATCATTGGTGACGTTGTACACAACAGGTCTACCAGGTGGACCTGGAGGTCGGTGCTGATGTTTGGCAATGACATTTTGTGAGGTCAGTGCTTCGCTAACTCCGTATCTATTCTCAGCACATACTCTAAATTGGTATTGTGTTCCTTTGATCAAGTTTGGTATCTTGAATGAGGTTCCAGTCACATTAGAGCACGCCATCTTCCAATCTGTCTGAGATGTATCATGTTTCTCCACAGAGTAGCAGGTGATATCTCCACCTCCATCATCATTGGGCTCATCCCAGGATATCATTATGCTCTCTGATCTGACTTCATCCAAACGTATTGGTCCAATAGGCTTGGATGGTGGTCCGAGAGTTATGAGATGAATGTGGAAGGATTTCCTGCAGGCCCCATTATCCAGAGTCAGTGTGTATTTACCACCATTATCTTTATTTATATTCTTGATCATAAGAGCAACCTTGTTCTCGGTTTTCTTGAAGCGTACTTGTTCACTCTCCTTCAGAGGGAGATTGTCCTTGAGCCAAATTGTGGCGGGGCGAGGTTTACCCTTGTATGGCAACTCAATATGCACATTGTGACCAATGCGCTTACTGATTCGTCCATCTGGATAGTCCTCAAGGCTTGCCTCTGGTTGAATAATATAGTCCTTCACATTAATTGGTCCAATTTCAATGAAGTCACTTTTTCCCTTCTCATTCATGGAGCAAACTCTGAAGTGCATTTCTGTGTGTTCTTTAAGTTTTGTGACTTCATATTCAGCATGTTTGCTGGTGCCAGCCGGTGCCCACTCCTCTTGTTCCTTCAATCTCTTCTCAATGATAAAGTCTGTTATGATGCTTCCACCATCATAATCAGGCCTCTCCCACTGCAGTGTTACAGAGGTCTTTGAGGAATCCTTCATAGCAAGCTCTTTAATTGGACCAGGGGTCTCTGTAGCTTTAACTGGTTCAGCTGTATCACAGGGATCACCCACTCCATTTTCATTCTCTGCTGACACACGGAAGAAGAAGGATGTTTTCTCTGAGAGGTCATCAATTGTGTATGTTGTGTCTGTGCACTTGTTTGTCACACAAGAGAAGGCTCTCTTGGATGAGTCTCTCTTTTCAATGATGTAATTGGTGATTTCAGCACCACCATCAAGAAGAGGGGCCTCCCAGCACAGAGTTACCTTCCCCCGAGTAACGTCCTTCAACACTAGGCCTCTGCAAGAAGCTGGTGTGTCTTGCACTTTGACAGACAATGTTAGTGTCTTTGGCTCTCCTACACCATTCTCAATCTGTACTGTGTACTTTGCAGTGTCAATCCGCGTGACCTCTGAAATAAGAAGCACCGATGTAGTGTCTGTGTGGTGGAATACATATTTGGGATCATTGTCAATGCACTCGTCTCCCTTCTTCCAGGAGGCACTAGGTGCAGGTCTGCCCTTGAGGGGAACTGTGATCTCAACATCCTTCCCTGCTTTAACAATATAGTGAGTCCTCATTGCAACGTCTGGATCTATTTGGGCTTCCTCTGCAAAAATACAAAAAAACAAGATGTTACATGTTGACTTTTCACTAGGATAAAGGATAAAATGGTAATGTTACAGAAGAGTAGTTACATACCCAGGATATCTTTAGCTTGTACAGGCTCAGTCATCTCAATTGGCTCTCCACGTCCTGCGCAGTTGATGGCAGATACGCGGAAGTAGTAATCAATGTCTGGTTTGAGATCAGACGCAACATACTCTGTCGTCCTCACTTCTCCCTTGGCACTGATGACGGTCCATTCCTCCTCACCATCCACCAGTTTTTCAACAACGTAGCTGGTGATTTCACTGCCACCATCCCATTCTGGCTTTGCCCACCCAAGGGTAATGGATGTCTTAGTTGAGTCAACCACTTTGAGCTTGCAAGGTTCATCTGGTGTATCTAATAAACAAAATGCATATTTAGATACAGTAGACCTTAATAGAGATCTGAAAGATGTGTCTATTACCATATCTCCTGCTGTAGGTAGATGCCAAATAATGTTACATACCAACTGGATCAGCTGCTTTGTAGTAGTCAGACACGTTTGAGAAGGGGCCCTCTCCTGCTTTGTTGATAGCACACACACGGTATTGGTATTCCTTTCCTTCTGTCAGGTGATGGACCAGCTGGGTGACATCGCTAATTGGATCTTTGAAGACCTTTATCCAACGAAGGCACTTATTGTCGCGTCTTTCCAGGTAGTAACCAGTGATTGCACTACCGCCATCAACACCTGGCTTTTCCCATACAACTACCATTGATGTTCTTGTAATTGTTGTAGCCTCTGGTGTGGAAGTTTGTCCAGGTGTAACTGAAAAACATAAAGCGTGTATACATTTTCACTGTTTCCATTGTATTGAAAAATGTTTGATGTAGAAGTTGCTAAACAACTGAAAAAAGTGTTTTGGTGTATCGACTGGAGTGAAGGTATGTGTTTAATCACAGACATTTTATTTTTAGAGAGAACTATCCCTTCAATACAATAGGGTGACTGGCATGTAGATTACTTTAGGCATTGTCTGCATTTAATTACAGTAGAGCCTCTGTTTGCATGTTTCAAAACATTATTTGTATGTAACCACAATTTTACAGCCTGTTTTGTGTTCCACTTACCAAAAGCATTTTTGGCGATGACTGGCTCTGACTCTAAAGGATCACCAACTCCAAACTTGTTAACGCCCCGCACACGGAACACATACTCATTCCCTCTTATCAGCTTCTGGACATTCACGTAGCATTCTTCCATATCATCAGATATGGTGGACCACACCACTCTGCTGGTTTCACGTTTCTCCACAATGTAGTGGGTGACTTTAGCACCACCATCATCCAGTACTGGTTCCCACGCTATGGCGATCTTGTCTGCTGTGACTGCCTTAAACTGAATATTTCCTGCTGGAGGTCCAGGTTTGTCTGGTAAAGAGAACAATGAACATATGAATATATAATCTACTCACATAACAGAAGGTTTACGCTGTAATATTGTTTCAAATTGTAATAAATAAAATGTCAAAAAAGACATGTAGAAATACCTAGAATTTGTATCCTGATGGAGGCAGACGCTGAGCCCAGAACATTCCTGATCTTGATTTCATATGCGCCTGTGTTAAGGCGAGATGCATCCTTGATAAGGATACCAGAGGCATCAGTGGTGCCCTCAATAGATAGCTGAGAACTTGACACCAATTCCTTTCCATCCTTGCACCACTCAATTGTTGGCAAAGGCTTTGCAAGGATGCCGACTCTTATCTTGATAGATGTTCCGGCTTTGTACTGCACCACATCCAAGTACTCTGGAGGGAGGTCTATTGCTGGGGCACCTGAACAATAACAAATGAAATTGCACCAAACAAATGAGTGAAATGAATATCAACCGAACAGTTCCTTCAAACTGAAAAACTAAATAAGATGAACTTACCACATGAATCGACACAAGTAACTGGACCGGCAATAAGAGATGGATTGCTGACGGAACCAACTGTATTCTTTGCAAAGACTCTGAACTCATAGGACGCATCCTGTGACAAGCCGGACGCTGTGAAGTTCATCTCAATGACATTAGTGAAGTTGGCCTTTGTCCATCTGCCATTAGGAGCATCTCTCCTCTCCACCATGTAGCCAGTGATCTTGCTTCCACCATCATAGGGAGGCCGCTGCCAGACAAGGCTGACAGAGTTCTTAGTGATCTCTGAAACCTGGACATTTGCTGGGGGTTCTGAAATACAAAATCAAGTTGATCAAGACCTGATGATAACACGACAATATCTATAGTAAACTGACAGAAATAAGAAAACATGTATATTGATAATCAAGGCATTTACCACAGGCATCAATTGCAAGCACTTCTGGAGACGTTTTGCTCATCTTCCCGATACCAGCTGCATTTTCTGCTGCAACCTTAAATTCATAGATGTGTCCAGGGTGTATGCTTGATACTTTCAACTGTTTTGCAGATATGGCTGTCTTGTTAACCTTCTGCCACAAGATGCTGCTTCTCTCCTTCATCTGTAGGTGGTAGCCAAACACAGTGTTTCCTCCATCTACCACAGGATCGTGCCAGCAGACAGTCAGACTCTCTCTGGACACAAAGGTCAACCATGGGGTTGATGGAGGGCCAGGAATGGCTAATAGAAAAAAAACGCATATGTCAAAGACACATCAAGACACTAATTGGGAATACATTGTTATCACTATTCCATTTCAAAGACACTTACTGTATGGAAGCTTTATTGTGACTGATTTGGTGTCAATGTGGTCACTGATACCAAAGCGATTTTCCGCCTTAATTCTGAACTGATACTCCTCTCCTTTGGTGAGCTTGCTGACCTTTATTGCACTTCTTGCCACTGTAGACGATACCTCTGTCCAAGCAGGAGTACTTGTTTCACGTCTGAGTACAACATAGTTGGTAACTGGGCTACCACCATTGTACACAGGCGGAAGCCATTTGAGAGACACACTAGTTTCACCGACATCACTGACCTCAACAGGACCGCCTGGAGGACCGGGTCTATCTAGCACAACAATGTTCACAAACATTTTGGTAGTACCACTTGAGTTGGAGGCGGTAATATCATATCTGCCAGCATCACTTGCAATGCTCTCCTTGAGGTTAATGAGGAGGCTCTCAGTGGTCACCTCAGAGCTGAATCTCTTTGTTGATTTCACAGCAACATTGTTTCTTGACATAGCAACTTTGGGCATAGGTTTGCCAGTGAGTGGGAGCTCAAATGTCAAATTTGATCCTGCTCTCACATAGACATTGTTCTTGGGGTAGTTCTTCATGTCAAAATCTGGGGCCTCTGTGAAAACAAATGACCATCATACAATTAGATATGATGTGCAAACAAGATTTGCAGTATATGATGAAGAAGTCCAAATAAGAACAGAAAAGTAGAAATCTTACCTAGTTGATCCTTTACAACAATAGGGATAATCATCTCCTTGGGTTCACTGAGTCCAGCATGATTCTCAGCAGAAACTCTGAAGAAGTATTCCCCATTTTCCCTCAGGCCCTTGCATGTGTAGCTGTTTGTTTTCACAGCAGCACACTTTATCCACTTCTGTTGTCCTTTCTCCAGTGCATCGACGATATAGCTAGTTACTCTGCTTCCACCATCATGCTCTGGTCTTGTCCAAGCAATTGTGATGCTGTCCTTGGTTACCTCTGTAGCCCCCAGCTTTAGAGGTGCACTTGGTTTTTCTGCAGAAAATAAATTAGCAATATGTTATGTTGTATGGGGCCACACCTGTGATTACATATATATCACACAGATGACATGATAACACTTTAAATTGCTCTGTACCTGTGTAGTAACAATGTAATTATTGTATTAACAACACTGTATTTACATGTTACATACTGCAGTATTGAATCGTCTAGTGTGTTGAATTTCAGCCTAGAAATAGTGCTAAATGGCCATCATAAATCATTAGCAATCAGGGAATGAGATCACATAAAGAACATTCTGTGAAGAGCACCGGTTTGGTTCTAAAAATCTCAATATTTTAAAGGTGCAATATGTAGCTTTTTCCCATTGAAAATATAACTTAATAACCATGCTGAATCATTACTTATAATACATTGGCAATCAAATTGCCATAGTTACTACATAGGTATAAGAGAAATGTAATATAAGGTAGTATATGATATATGGTAAAAAAAAAAAAAGACAAACCTGTAATCTTTGTTCCATCTTTGGTCTCAGCAGGTACGCCCACTCCAAATTCATTTTCTCCAATGACTCTGAAGTAATAGATGGCTCCCTCTTGTAAATCTGCCACTTTGTATGTCAATTGGTGGCAGTTGTTGGTCACAGACACCCATGCCTTCTTGCTGGCTTCACGCTTCTCAACATGGTAGGCCTTTACAGCATCACCTCCATCGTTTTCTGGAGCTTCCCATGTTACTGTGGCAGAGTCAATTGTGACATCCTTAATCTTAACACTATGTGGAGGTCCAGGAGAATCAAGAACTTTGACAACCATCGGTAATGATGCTGTTCCAATGCTATTCTCTAATGTGACTGTGTACTGTCCAGAGTCATTTCTTGTTGCATTTTCAATTGTTATTGAAGTGCATTTGTCAGTTGTTTCAATGCTTGCTCTTTCCTTGAGATCGACACCTTCCTTGTTCCATGTTACTGATGGTGCAGGTTTTCCCTTGTATGGTACAGTCAGAGTCAATGAGTTTCCATGCTTGACAATCAATGTCTTGCGCATTTCTATGTCAACATCAAATATTGGCTCCTCAGTTCTATCTATTGCTACCTGAGGCTCAGAGATTGGGCTTTGGTCACTCTCACCAATCTTGTTTATTGCTACAACAGCAAACTCATATTCTGCATCTGTTGTAAGTTCAGAGACAGTGAACTCAGTGCTCTTGGTGGTCTGAATTGCCACAAGCCATTCCTCATCCACAGTTTTCTTGTACTCCACGCTGTATCCAAGGATTGGAGCTCCACCATCAGATAGTGGCTTGTTCCAGGTGATGGTGATTGTACTCTTGGTTGAATCAATGATCTTTGGTTTAGTTGGGGGTTCAGGCTCGACCAACTCATCCTCTGCCCTGAATGGTGCAGATGAATCACTATGAGGACTCAAACCAGCTGCATTTTCTGCATAGACACGGAAGTCATATTCACAGCCTTTGCGAAGTTTAGATGCTATAGTAGTTAAGGCATGCACAGGCTCTCTGTTAACACGAACCCAGCGTACACCTGACTTATCACGCCTTTCAATCACATATCCTGTGATCTCACTTCCTCCATCGCAAGCAGGTTTTGCCCAAGTTAGTGTCATCTCTTCACTAGTTACACTTGTGATCTCAACACTAGTGGGAGCGGATGGGATTGTAAATGGATCAGTGACTTTGACAGCATCACTCTGCAGGGCTTCACCACGTCCAAACTTGTTGACAGCCCGAACTCTAAAGATGTACTCATCGCCTTTGAGGAGCTTTGTTACTTTGTATTGTGTTCTTTTAAATTCTCCATCTACCAGTGTCCAGGCAAGACGGCTTGTATCACGTTTTTCAACAACATAGTGTGTTATATCAGCTCCACCCTTTTCTTGGGGAGGACCCCATGTTAATGTGCAGTCCTCTGCTGTAATGTTGGTAACCTCCAATGGTCCAGCTGAAGGTCCTGGCTTATCAAGAATCACACAGTTCACTGGCATAGTTACTGTTCCAGCAACATTCTGCAAAGTCAAGGAGTACTGCCCAGAGTCACTTCTTACGCAATCTTTCACGATGAGAGATGTGCTGGTGTCTGTTGAAACAATTTGAATTCTGGCCCTCAGCTCAATTTCTTTGCCATCCTTTGTCCATGAGACAACTGGCAGTGGGCGTCCAGCGATATCTGCATTGATTTTCAGGACATCTCCGGCTTTAACAACCACAGTATCTCTGAACTTCACATCCATCATGATGCGCGGTGGATCCACGTCATCTTTAACCGTGATAGAACCGGTGCAGTCAGATGGTTCACTGAACAATCCTGCAGCGTTCTTTGCAGTGACATGGAAATCATACTGCTGGTCCTCTGTCAGGCCTGTCACATCAAAGTAGGTCTCTTTCACATTGGTGAAGTTGCATCTCATCCAGCGACCCTGTGGTAGATCCCTGCGTTCAATGACGTAACCAGTAACCTTTGCTCCACCGTCATACTCTGGCTTTGTCCAAGAGAGGGAGACTGACGTTCTGGTGATGCTTGTGACTGTTGGCTTGCCAGGAGGATCACATGGATCTCTTGCAGCTACAGCTTCACTGGTTTTGCTGCATTTTCCAATTCCAGAAATGTTTTCAGCATAAACACGGTATTCATACAGCATACCAAATTCAATACCAGTGACCTTGAATTCTGTGTCTTTGAGCAGAGCTCTGTTCATCTTATTCCAGAGGATGCTGCTCCGCTCCTTTCGTTCCAAGTGATATCCCAGAACTGTGCTTCCACCATCACTGACAGGCTCATTCCATGTGACGAGCATAAAGGACTTGGTTGCATGCATCACCTTCGGAGTAGATGGAGGACCAGGTTGTTTGAAGCTGTACTGTGCTGTGATTCCAGGGGACTCCTTAAATGTACTCTTTCCATAACGATTTACAGCATAGATACGGAACTGGTATTCTGCACCATGTGTCAGTCGGGAGGCTTTAATCGATGTTCTTGCAACATTTGCTGAGACCATCTGCCATGCTGTTGAATTTGTATCTCTCTTCTCTATGATGTAGTTATTGATGCAGCATCCACCATCGTATTCTGGTGGAGTCCATGACAATGATATACTATCTGAAGTTACAGCATCCACTTTAACTGCAGCTGGTGGGCCAGGTTTGTCAAGAACAACAATTCCAAGATTTGCTGTTGTTGTTCCAGCTGTGTTTGCAAGAGTGACATCATATTTTCCAACATGTTCTCTAGAAGCCTCCTTTATAACAATCTTAGCTGAAGACTTTGTACTCAGAATGGTCAGTGAGGTGGTCTGCTTAAGAGGCAGACCATCCTTTTTCCATGAAACAACAGGTTTAGGTCGGCCTCTAATTGGAATTTCAACAGTCAGATCACCTCCAGCTTTCACACTGTAAGTGTTGAATACCAAACCAATAGAAGGTTCAATATCAATATCTTTTGTGGTCACAGGCACACCAAGCTCCTTTGGTTCACTCTTTCCCTTCTCATTGATTGCAATGACCCTGACCAAATATGCTTCTCCTGAGTTTAGGTTTGCAATAGTTGCTTCCAGCACTTTTACTGTACAGCTTGCAGCCCACTTATCACCACCCTTAGTTTTCATCTCTATATTATAGCACATGATTTTGCTTCCACCATCATGAGCTGGCTTCTCCCATGAAAGTGATAAACTGGTTTTAGTGACATCTGTAAGAGTGACTTTTCGGGGTGGCATAGGCACTTCAGAAACTTTAATAGGATTTTTTGTTTCTGCCATCAACCCATTGCCATACTCATTAACAGCACAAACACGGAAGTAGAAGATTCCTCCTTCCGGAAGCTCATCTATCTTGAAAGAGTTCTGTGTGCAATTGCTGGTCACAGTGGTATATGCCTTCCTGACTGATTCTCTCTTCTCCACAATGTAATTGGTTATTTTAGCTCCGCCATCTGTGAGTGGTGGTTCCCAGAAGAGTGTCACTGAATCCTTCTTGACCTCTTTGACTTCAAAGTTTTGTGGTGCACTTGGTGAGTCCAGCACTCTGACACTGACAACTGCTGATTTTGTACCACTGTTATTTTCAAGGCTTAGTGAATACTTTCCACTGTCAAATCGGTTGACACTGTCTATGACAAGCATAGTGTACGAACTTGTGGCTTCTATCTGGACGCGGTCTGTCAGAATGCCCTCTATCTTTTCCCATTTAACTGCAGGTTCAGGTCTCCCTCTGATTGTGACAAACAGACGCAGTGTTCCACCTGCACGCACAGAGACTACCTTCCTGAGGTCTGCATCCAGTTCAATCTCTGGTGCCTCAACCTTTTCAGCTGCAACCACTGTGCCATGGACATCTGCATGTTCACCAACTCCCTCTGAATTGATGGCACAAACACGGAAGTTGTATTCTGAATTCTCCTTTAGGTCTCCCACAGTGAGATGTGTTGCCTGTATGCCAGTGGGGGGAGTACATGTGGTCCATTCCTCCTGGGAAACCTCTTTCATTTCAACAATGTATCCTTTAATGTATGCACCACCATCAGTGGTGGGTTTGCCCCAGGCCAAGGACGCAGACTTGCTAGTATAGTCTGTCACTTTAGGATGGTGTGGTGGTCCAGGTGGTGTTGTAGCATTAGATGCTCTGCAGAACATTGAGAGCTCACTCAGATCTCCCACTCCAGCTTCGTTCTCTGCTGAGACACGATATTCATAGAAGTGACCATCCATAAGTCCTGTGACTTTGAAATGTAGATCAGTCAACTTTTCCCTGTTGCATTTGGTCCACCTTACACCATCTTTGTCACGTTTCTCAAGATGGTAGCAATCAATTTCTGCTCCACCATTGTAATCTGGTGCTGTCCATGATAGGACCATAGAATCCTTTGTTATTTCACTTGCTTCAGGTGTAGAGGGTGCACATGGTGGCTTGTACGGATTGCATGCAGTTATTGGCTCAGTCTCTAAAGGTTCACCAATGCCATATTTGTTGACAGCTTTAACCCTGAAGATATATTCATTTCCAGTTAGTAGGTTGGTCACTTTGTAATTGAGAGCTTGAATATTGGCTTGAATGGCAGTCCAGGATAATCGGCTGGTCTCTCTCTTTTCAAGAATATAGTGGGAAATGTTTGCACCACCATCCAGTAAAGGCTCAGCCCACAATAGATAACATCTATCAGCAGTGACTCCAGTGACTTTGATTGGTCCACTGGGTGGGCCTGGTTTATCCAGAACCTTAACAGTGATGGGTATTGTCTTTGTTCCACCAGTATTGCTGAGACTAAGGTCATAGTGCCCGCTATCTAACCTTGTGCAGTCCTTAATTGTAATAGCTGCACGTTTCTGTGTAGTTTTGACTTCAATTCGGAGAGCTTTATCCATTTCTTTTCCTTCCTTCAACCATAGGACACTAGGGACTGGTTTGCCATAGATATCAGCATCAAGGATTAAGTTTTCCCCAGCATTAATAACAATGACATCCTTGTATTTCGGATCCATTGAGGCTCTTGGTGGTTCAATCTCATCCGTGGCAGTTATTGGTCCAGTGCTGTAAGAGGGCTCGCTGAACATACCAGCTGCAGTTCTGGCAATGACTCTAAATTCATACTGTTCATTTTCTGTTAAGCCAGTGTTGGTAAATTCTGTTTCAATGACATTGGTGAAGTTGGCTCGCATCCAGCGTCCCTCAATGTTGCTTAGATCTTTTCTCTCTACAACATATCCAGTTATTTTACTGCCTCCGTCATACTCAGGCTTAGTCCACTGAATCACAATATGATTTTTGGAGATAACTGTAGCACCAGGGGTACCAGGAGGATCACATGGATCTCGTGCAACAAAGGACTCTGATATTTTGCTGGCTCTGCCAATGCCAACAATGTTTTCACCGTAGACCCTGTATTCATATCCAATGCCCTCCTCAAGATTGCAGATCTTGAAAAGAGTATCAGTGATAAGAGTCTTGTTAAGTTTAGTCCAAAGAATGCTGCTTCTTTCTTTACTTTCCAGATGGTAACCAATAACTGTGCTACCACCATCATTGACTGGTTCATTCCATTCAATGATCATATGCTCCTTAGTTGCAGATTTGACATATGGTGTTCCGGGTGGTCCTGGTGGTTTGTATGGATATTGCACAACAATGGATTTTGTGTCCAAAGAAGAGCCCTTTCCATATCTGTTTTCAGCAATTACCCTGAATTGATACTCTGCACCAGTCTTCAGCTTGGTGATTTTTATAGCAGTTCTGGCAAGCTGGTTAGTCACCACCTGCCATGTTGTTGAAGATGTGTCTCTTTTTTCCACAATGTAGTTCTTTACTTGACATCCACCTGTGTACTCTGGTGGTTCCCATGAGAGAGAGACTAAGGTGTTACTCACTTCAGCAACTTTAATTGGTCCTCTTGGTGGACCAGGTTTGTCAAGGATTATGATTCCTATTTCCTCAGTTGCCACACCAGCAGTGTTGGTCGCTGTAACAGAGTACTTTCCAAGGTCTTCCTTGCATGCTTCATTAATTTGAATGATAGCTGAGGTCGGTGTGTTTGAAAAATTCACTCTAGATGTAATTTTCAAAGATTGTCCATCTTTGGTCCAAGTGATTTGGGGTTTCGGCCGACCAACCACTGGTATCTCTATCTTCAGATCTTTACCAGATTTGACACTGTATGTGTTGAACATGAGCTTTAGACGTGGCTCAATAGTCAAGTCATTGGCAATAACTGGTGCGGCCAGTGCTTTTGGCTCACTCTTTCCCTTCTCATTGTAAGCTATGACACGGAAGAGATATTCCATTCCAGCGGTAAGTCCAGCCGCTGTGCCTTCACATGCACCCTTTGTGGATGTTACAATACCCCATTTATCTGTTCCCTTAGGTAGCATCTCAACGAGGTACCCACCAATCCTGCTTCCTCCATCATGCTCTGGTTTCTCCCATGCTAGAGATGCGCTGACTTTGGTAACATCAGTCAACATGACATTACTAACTGGTTGAGGAACCTCTGATGCCTTGGATGCAGTCTTGGTTTCAACAGACAGTCCAACTCCATATTCATTCTCAGCCATAACTCTGAAGTAATACAAAGCTCCCTCTGCAAGGTTTTCAATCTTGAAGCTTGTGTTGGTGCACTTGGTTGTTACATTTGCATAAGCTTTCCTGGTGGATTCACGTTTGTCAACAACATAATTCTTGATTTTACCACCTCCATCAATAAGTGGTGCCTCCCAAACAAGGGTTACAGAGTCTTTCTTGATGTCTGTCACTTCAAGTTTCAGAGGGGCTCCTGGTGTATCCAGTACCTTTACAGTGACAACCTCAGAAATGGCACCACTGCTGTTCTCTAGAGTTAAGGTGTATTTTCCAGAATCATTTCTGTCGCAAGAGTCAATAGACAGCTGGGTATGGTTTTGGCCTTTCTCTATAACTGCTTTCTCAGATAACTCTACTTCATCTTTAGACCACTTGACCTCTGGAGTTGGTCTACCTTTAAATGGTACATTGATTCTCACAGATCCTCCGGCCTTTACAACTATTCCTTTCCTCAGCTCTGAGTCCAGATGAATTTCTGGAACTTCAAGCTTCTCCTCTGGCTTAGCTGTTCCTGGAATAGCAGCTGGTTCACCAACACCCAGTTTATTCAAAGCACATATCTGTATCTCATATTCTTGACCGTCAGTGAGTTTAGTAATTTCAAATTTGTTGACCCTCAAGCCTGTTGGTGGAGTAACAATTGTCCATTCCTCCGCCTCAGCTTTGCAAATCTCCACAATGTATCCCTGGATGGCACTGCCTCCATCATTTAGTGGCTTTCCCCATGCAACTGTTATTGAGCTCTTAGTGGTATCAATCACATGTGCATGTGTGGGTTGGCCAGGCTTATACTTTGGATCACAGGCCTTGTAGTATGATGTTGGTAAGCTTGGCTCACCCACTCCAGCTGCATTCTCAGCAGATACTCGGAATTCATACTCATGACTTTCAGTCAGGCCTGTTACCCTGAAACATATATCAGTGACTTTTTGCCTGTTGCATTTGGTCCATTTAATTCCAGCTCTGTCTTTCTTCTCAATGACATAACTAGTTATTTCACTTCCACCATCAGTCTCTGGTGCAGACCAGCAGACAGTCATGGAGTCTCGTGCAATGTTGGTTACTTCTTGAACATGTGGTGCTCCAGGTGAGACAAATGGATTTTTCATTGTCACTGCTGCTGAATCTAAAGGTTCCCCAACACCATAACTGTTGACAGGCATGACACGGAATACGTACTCATTTCCTTCCAGAAGTTTAGTTACTTTGTACATTGTGGTGTTACAGTCATTTGAAACAACAGTCCAAGCCAGACGACTGGTCTCCCGCCTCTCAATGAGGTAATGTGTAATGGCGCTGCCTCCGTCATGTAGTGGAGCACGCCATGACAGAGTGCATTTCTCACTCGTTACTCCAGTGATATGGAGATTCCCTTCACACGGTCCTGGTTTGTCCAGTACTGTCACTTGGAATGGAACTGTCTGCGTGCCAGCAACATTTGTTAATTGAAGATTGTAAAGTCCACCATCAACTCTGATAGAATCCTTCACAATGATCATTGCTCTGGTGTCTGTATTTTTTATCTCTAATCTCAGTGTATTTCCAATTTCTTTTTCACCCTTGAACCACTGGATTGTGGGTATTGGCTTGCCATGGACATCAGCATCAAGTTTGAATGTGTCTCCAGCATTGACAATGACTGTCTTAGTGAATTCAGGGTCAATTGAGAATCTTGGTGCTTCCACTTCATCATTTGCAATGATGGGTCCACTGTTGTAAGATGGCTTGCTGATGGTGCCAACAGCATTCTTAGCAATGACTCTAAAGTCATATTGTGCATTTTCAATTAGTCCAGTAACAGTGAATTGAGTCTCAATAACATTAGTGAAGTTAGCCTTTATCCAGCGTCCCTCTGGAAGGTCCCGTTTCTCCACAATATAACCAGTGATCACACTGCCTCCATCATACTCTGGCTTTGTCCACTGGATGGTGATGGTGTCTTTGTTCACAAAGATCGCCTCTGGGATGCCAGGGGGGTCACACTGGTCACGGGCAACACAACCCTCAGAGATTTTGCTGCATCTGCCGATGCCAACAATATTCTCACCAGAAACTCTAAATTCATATTCAATACCCTCTTCCAAGGGACTGGTTTTAAATCGGGTATCTTGAATGAGAGTCTTATTTATCTTAGTCCAAATAATGCTGTTTCGCTCTTTTCTTTCAAGATGGTAGCCAAGAATAGGGCTGCCTCCATCTGAGATGGGTTCATGCCACTCCACAACCATGTAATCCTTGGACAGAGAGGAGATGAAGGGGGTACCAGGTGGGCCTGGCTCTTTGTAAGGGTACTGAGCAACCACAGCTGATGAGTCCAAAGCGAAACTCTTGCCATAGCGATTTTGAGCAATGATTCTGAATTGATATTCAGCGCCAGTCTTCAGCCTTGGTATCTTCAGTGCAGTTCTTACTACTGAGGCAGCAACATTCTCCCATGTTTGGGAGGTTGTGTCTCTCTTTTGCACAATGTAATTAGAAATCTGGCAGCCACCAGTATGCTTTGGTGGAGCCCAAGAAATAGTTACACTTTGTACAGTAACTTCAATGAACTTTACAGGTCCAGTTGGTGGGCCAGGTTTATCAAGAGCAATTATTTCAATGGTTGCATCTTTTTCTCCAGCAACATTGGAAACATTAATGCCATACATGCCACCATCATCACTGGCTGCCTCTTTGATGCTAAGAGTTGTGTGAGTTAGTGTGTTAGCGATGTTAACCCTGGTTGTCGGTTTTAGAGCTTCTCCATCCTTTGTCCAAGTGATCTTTGGTTTAGGACGTCCTGAGATTGGGACTTCAACTTTGAGGTCTTTACCAACCCGAACACTGTAGTTGCTGAATGCAGGTCTGACATCTGGTTCAATAACAAGGTCCTTTGCTTGCACTGGTACTGCAAGGGTTTTGGGGTCACTCTTTCCTTTATCATTGATAGCAATTACTCTGAACAGATATTCTTCACCCTCATTTAAATTTTTGATAACTGTCTCCATTGTTTTAATAGTGGCAGTCCCTGACCATTTTTCATTGCCCTTAACCTGCATTTCTACCAGGTAATGAATGATGCGACTTCCACCGTCATGCTCAGGCTTCTCCCAAGCAAGAGAGACGCTGGTTTTTGTTACGTCAACAACAACAAATTTCCGTGGAGTTTGGGGTACCTCTGAGACTTTGAGTGGATCAAGTGTTGCCGCAGGCAAGCCAACCCCATGTTCATTCTCAGCAAGGACTCTGAAGTAATAATTGCAACCCTCCTGAAGGGGTTCAACTTTCCATGATAATTTGTGGCAGTTTGTCACCACAGCTGAATAGGCTTTCCGTGTACTCTCCCGCTTCTCAACAATATAATTTTTGATTTTAGCTCCCCCATCTAACGTAGGGGGTTCCCATGAGAGTGTCACTGACTCCTTTGTTATTTCTTTTACTGTTAGGTTGACTGGGGCACCAGGTGTGTCCAGAACTCTTACAGCAATCACAGCAGATTTAGTGCCACTAGTGTTCTCTGCAGTAATAGTGTATTTTCCACTGTCAAATCTGCTGACATTATCTATCACAAGGGAGGTATAACTACTTGTCACCTCAACTTGAGCAGTCTCCTTGATAGCAGCTTCATCCTTCTCCCACTTGATTGCAGGGGTTGGCCGTCCTCTGATAGGGATGAACAGTCTCAGGGAACATCCAGCGTTGACACTCACAATCTTTCTCAGATCTGGGTCGATGTCAAGATCTGGTTCCTCTGTCTTGTCCTCAGCAACAATAGTTCCAGAGACATCTGCATGCTCTCCAACACCGATCTTGTTAATGGCACACACTCTGAACTTGTATGCTTGCTTTTCTTTCAAGTTTATAACTTCAAATCTTGTTTGTTTGACCCCAGTTGGTGGAGTACAGATTTTCCATTCTCCAGCAGGTGCCTCACTGGTTTCAGCAGAAGGTGTTTCACTGGCAGGAGCTGCAGGCGTTTCAGTACCTTCAACAGCAGTCACTTCACTGGCCACTACCGCAGTTACTTCACAGGCCTCAATGATATATCCTTCAATTTCACAGCCACCGTCATAGATAGGTTTACCCCATGACAGCAGCACAGATGTTTTGGTTGTATCAGTCACTTTAGGATTGTTTGGTGGACCTGGCTTGAAAATAGGATCCAAGGCTTTGTAGAAGACAGATGGAGAGCTTGGCGCGCCAACTGCAGCAATATTTTCTGCCACAACTCTGAATTCATAAATGTGGCTTTCAAGAAGCCCAGTGACTTTAAAGGTTAATTCAGTAACTGTCTTTCTGTTGCACCGGGTCCATCTCACACCCTCCTTATCATGCTTCTCAATAATGTATCCAGTGATTGGAGTGCCACCATCATTTGTGGGTGCCTCCCAGGTAACGACCATTGAATCCTTTTTGACATCAGAAATCTCCACCCCCTTTGGTGCATCTGGGGCCACAAACGGATTCTTAATGGTCACTGCGTCAGATTCAAGTGATGCACCAACTCCAAATTTGTTGACGGCATGGACTCTGAAAATGTACTCATTTCCCTCCAAGAGTTTTGTAATTTTCAGAGTAGTTGTTTGTAATTTAGATTCAACGACAGTCCAAACCAATCTACTTGTCTCCCTTCTCTCTACAATGTAATGAGAGATTTTGCTGCCACCATCTTGTAGTGGTGGTTTCCAAGCAAGGCAACATTGTTCATTAGTAACACCAACTATAGCAATAGGACCTTGCGGTGCCCCAGGTTTATCCAAAATGGCCACATTGACGTGCACTGATTTTTCGCCTCCTGGATTTCTCAGTAGCAGAGTGTACTGGCCTCCATCAGCAAGTTTAGCCTCTTTAACAGTGATACAAGTGGTGCTGACTGTGTTCTTAATCTCTCTATGTATAGTATTTGCAAGCTCCTGGTCTCCCTTCATCCAATGGATTGAGGGTGTTGGTTTTCCATGAACATCTGCGTCAATCTTGAAGCCGTTACCAGCATTAACAACAACAGTTTGTGTGTACTGAGGATCAATGCTAATACTAGGGGGGTCGATTTCATCTTTGGCAGTTATTGGTCCAGTGCTATATGAGGGACCACTGAAAACACCAGCTGCATTTCTTGCAATGACACGGAACTCATATTGCTGGCCCTCCACAAGGCCTGTTGCAGCATATTCCGTCTCAATTACATTTGTGAAATTGGCTTTCAACCAGCGGCCCTCTGGCAACTCCTTCTTCTCTACAACATAGCCAGTGACTTTGGCACCGCCGTCATATTCTGGCTTTGTCCATGTCATGGTTATGGAGTTCTTTGTTATCTTAGTGGCCTCCGGGGTTCCAGGGGGGTCACAAGGATCTCTAGCAACATGACCTTCTGACAGTTTGCTAACCTTTCCTATTCCCACAATATTTTCTGCATAAACTCTGAATTCATATTCAACTCCTGCCTCCAGGCCAGTTGTCTTGTAAGTTGTATCAACGAGAAGAGACTTATTTAGTTTAACCCAAAGAATACTGTTTCTCTCTTTGCGCTCAAGATGATATCCCAGTATACTGCTTCCACCATCATTAACAGGCTCATTCCACACCACTACCATACTGTCCTTTGTGGAGGCTTGTATATGTGGTGTACCTGGAGGGCCTGGGAGTTTGAATGGATACTGAGCAACAACAGATCCTGAGACCAGAACTGGGCTCTTTCCATATCTGTTCTCTGCTGTAATCCTGAACTGATACTCCATGCCAGTCTTCAGCCTTCCAGCTTTAATTTTTGTTCTTGCAAGATTTGGAGATACAATCAACCAATTTGTTGTGGATGTTTCTCTCTTTTCTACAATGTAGTTGTTGATTGTGCAACCACCGTCATACTCTGGTGGGTTCCAGGAGATGGACACGCTGTCAGCAGTGATGTCTTCCACTTTAACTGGGCCACTTGGTTGGCCAGGTTTGTCAAGAACAACAATTCCGATGTGTGCAGTTGTTTCTCCAGCTGTGTTTGTGAGTGTGATATGGTATTGACCAACATCATCTCTGCAGGCCTCTTTGATCACGAGATTTAGCAGTTTCTCTGTTGCTTCAAAGTTAACTCTGGTGGTTCTCTTGAGAGGTACGCCATCCTTTACCCATGAAACAGCTACTTTGGGACGAGCAACAAATGGAACCTCCACTGTCAAATCCTCTCCTGCCAGTACACTGAATGTTGAGAATAAGAGTTTAGCAGCTGGGGAAATCACAAGATCTTTAGCAATCACTGGCACACCAATTTGACGTGGATCACTTGTTCCTTTTTCATTTCTTGCTGCTACGCGGAACATATACTCTTCACCTGGTGTTAGTCCAGGCACAACTGCCTCTGTTTCTTTTACAATCAAAGCTTGGGTCCATTTCTCACATCCTTTGCTCTGTATCTCAACAACATAACACCCCACTCGGCTTCCTCCATCATGCTCTGGTTTCTCCCAAGACAGAGAGGCGCTGTTCTTTGTAACATCTTTCAGAGTGATTTTGCCAGGAGGCTGTGGTTTTTCAGACACTTTAACTGATTCACCTGTTTCAATTGGCAAGCCAATACCATATTCATTCTCGGCTAATACTCTGAAGTAGTAGTTACATCCCTCATGCAGCTGGTCTATTGTCCAGCTTGTCTTATGACAGTTAGCATTGACAGTGGCATATGCTTTTCTGGTTGATTCCCGTTTTTCAACTATATAGTTCTTAACCTTTGTTCCACCATCATTTGCTGGAGGGTCCCAGATAAGAGTAACAGATTCTTTGGTGACCCCACTAATCTGGAGATTTTGTGGGGCACCTGGTGTATCTAAGACCTTTACAGTCACACATTCCGTCTTGGTTCCAGAGCCGTTTTCCACTGTTAGCAGGTACTTGCCACTGTCAAATCTATTGACATTTTCAATCACCACTGATGTGAAAGATGTTGTACTCTCAATGGTTGCTCTCTCGATAGGATCACCATTTTCTTTGGTCCATTTCACCTCAGGTGCTGGTCTTCCTCTGATAGGTACGAAGAGTCTCAGTGTATTACAGGCTCTGATGCTGACTACCTTACGAAGGTCTGCATCCAGGTCAACCTCAGGTGGAAGCAGTCTGTCTTCAGCCTTGGGTGAGCCGGGGACAGATGCTTCTTCTCCAACTCCCTCACTGTTCATAGCAGATACATTAATCTTATACTCTTGATTCTCTTTTAGATTGATAATGGTAAATGATGTAGCAAGTAATCCTTCTTTGGGAGTAACAATTGTCCATTCTTCCTCCTCAGGGAGGCAGGTCTCCACAATATATCCAGTGATGTCAGAACCACCATCATAAACAGGTTTGTTCCATGCAATAGTAATGGAGGACTTTGTTGTATCCAAGATCCTTGGGTTGCCTGGGGGTCCTGGCTGGAATAGGGTGTCAGTAGCCTTGTAGAAAGGACTTGAAGTGCTTGGTGCACTTAACCCTGCTGCATTCTCAGCAACAATTCTGAATTCATATTCATGTCCTACTACAAGCCCTGATACCTTGGAATACAAATCTGTTACTTTCTTCTTGTTGCATTTTACCCAGCGGAGACCAATCTTGTCTTTTCTTTCAATGTTATAGTTTGTGATTTCACTACCACCATTGTTCTTAGGAGCCCCCCAGGAAACAACCATGGAGTCCTTAGTGATTACTGTCACCTCAGGAGTCTGTGGAGGATCTGGTGGAGTGTATGGGTTGTCTGCAACAGTTGCCTCTGATTCAAGGGGCTCTCCAACTCCATATTTATTGACTGCCATTACTCTGAAAATGTACTCATTTCCTTTGAGTAACTTGGTGACCTTGCATTGATTGCCCTGTAAGCCTGATACCACATTAGTCCATGCAAGTCTGCTGGATTCACGCTTTTCAATCACGTAATGGTCAATATTTGCACCACCATCATCAGAGGGTGTGGTCCATGACAGGGTACAATTGTCAGAAGTAACATCAGACACTGCAAGGGGTCCTCCAGGTGGTCCTGGCCTGTCAAGAACTTTGACATTGAAGACATGCTTGGCGAACCCACCAACATTGGTGGCAGTCAAAACAAATTCACCTCCATCTCTTCTTAGAGAGTCTTTGCTTATCAAAGTTGTTGTTAAGTCAGTCATTTTAATTTGCAATTTCATTGTATTTTCAATATCTTTTCCATTCTTGGTCCATACCATGGATGGTAATGGTTGACCTGCAACATCTGCATCAAGTTTGAAGTTTTCCCCTGCTTTCAGTAGGACCACATCCTTAAACCGGGCATCAACCATGATTCGTGGTTCCACAATGTCATCTTTGCAGGTGATGGGATCTGAGGGCTCAGATGGATTACTGACAGCACCAGCTGAATTCCTGGCAATTACACGGAATTCATAGGAGGCATCTTGAGTCAGTCCACTAACAGTGAATGTGGTCTCAATTATGTTGGTGAAGTTGGCCCTTATCCAGCGACCAGCTGGCAAGTCCCTCTTCTCCACTATGTAGCCAGTGATCTTGAACCCACCATCATATTCAGGCTTTGTCCACTGAACTGTAATGACATTCTTGGTAATGAAAATGGGCTCTGGTTGACCTGGTGGATCAACTGGATCCAGGGCTAGCATTGCCTCTGAAGCCTTGCTTGGTTTACCAATGCCAGCCATGTTCTCAGCCTGAACACGGAACTCATAGGCAATTCCATCTTCCAGTCCAGATGATTTGTAAATGTTTCCTTTGATCATGGACTTGCTGATCCTCTGCCAGATGATGCTATTTCTCTCTTTCCTCTCAATATGGTATCCTAGAACCTCATTTCCACCGTCATTCACTGGTTCATTCCAGCCAATTGTCATTGTGTCTTTAGTAAATGCAACAACTTTAGGAGTACCAGGTGGGCCAGGCACCTTGAATGGATATGCAGCCACCACTGCTTCAGAGATAATAGGTGGCCCAGCACCATATCTGTTCTTAGCTTTAACCCGGAACTGGTATTCTGTTCCTGTGGTCAGACGAGTAGCTTTAAATGATGTACGAATGACTGTTGAAGATAACTCTACCCATGAGGTGCCAGTGGTTTTCCTTAATTCAACAATGTAATTGTTTATTGGTACACCTCCATCATTGTCAGGTGATCCCCATGATATCGTGGCATGGGTACGAGATATTTCATCTATTTTGATTGGTCCCTTTGGAGGTCCAGGAAGATCATGCACTTTCACTATGATGGTGTCTGTGACTGTGCCAAGTATGTTCTTTCCTGTCATTGAATAATGTCCACTGTCACTCCTGATGCATTCAGTTATATTTAGGATAGTGGCAGTTGATGTGTTTTCAACGATTGTTCTTGGGGTTATTTTGAAGGTTTGATCATCTTTCTTCCAAGAAACAGTTGGGGTTGGACGTCCCATAACAGGTATCTCAACTTTTATTTCATCTCCTGCCTTGGCAATGACAACTTTCTTGCAAACTCCACGTAGATCAAACTCTGGCAATGATGTTTGTTCCTTGATAACAACAGGCTTGCTGTCACGGGGACCACTTCTGCCAGACTGGTTCACAGCCATGACACGGAATACATACTCCTCATTTTCGTTTAGATTTTTCGATATAAAGTCAAGAGACTTAACTGTTGTTACATGGGACCACGCGTCTCCACCTTTCTTTTGAGCTTCAAGAACATATCCAGAAACTCTGCTACCACCATCATATTTAGGCTTTGTCCATGCAAGACTTACAGAATTCTTGGTGATGTCTGTAACATAAATGCTCTCTGGAGGAGTTGGTGCTTGAGATGCGCGGATTGGATCTGTAGTCTCAACCGACTCACCAATTCCAAACTCATTTTCAGCAGATACTCTAAAGTAATATTCAGAACCTTCTGCCAGATCAGGAACCCTTACTGAGCAACTTGGACAATTTGTGATTATGGTGGCATATGCCTTGCGGGTTGACTCTCTCTTCTGAATGATGTAATTAGTTATCTTTGAGCCCCCATCAAGAAGTGGCATCTCCCACTGAAGTGTAATACTCTCCTTGTCAATTCCTTTTGGAATTAGATTAATTGGAGGTCCAGGTGAATCCAAAACTCTCACATTGACATGGGCAGTCTTCTTTCCAGCAGCGTTTTCAAGGGTCAAATCATATTTACCAGCATCGTCTCTGTTGCAATCAGGGATAACAAGGAGAGTGTATGACTCTGTAGTATCTATGTTAGCGCGTCCTTTCAGTGGTATTTCCTCCTTCGTCCAGGTTACTTCAGGAGTTGGGCGTCCTTTAATGGGCACAAAGATGCGTATGGATCCTCCTGCCCTGACAACAAGGGTTCTTCGTAGCTCAATATCAAGCTCAAGGTCTGGAACTTGTTCACGTTCAATGATTTCAATAAGGTCCTCAGTCTGAGCAGGTTCACCAACTCCCTCTGCATTCATTGCACTGATTCTGAAATGGTATTTCCCTCCAGCTTCCAATTTCGGAACAACAAATTCTGTGATTCTCAGTGCAGCTCCTGGGTTGTCCTTAACCCATTCTTCTTCTCCCTCTTTCTTATGCTCAATAAAGTAACCGGTGATTGGAAGCCCACCATCTTCAAGTGGTTTTCCCCAGTTCAGTGTTGCAGTTGTTTTCGTTGTATCTGTAACTCTTGGGTTGACTGGAGGTCCAGGTACATCTAAAAGATACACATGAAAGTGATCAATATATGATATATGTTTTAAAGACAACATAGAATGGCAAATGTGGTCACACATTTTACTCTATACCAGTTTAGTTATGTTTAATTTAATGAGGAACAGTCACTATTTCAGTAATGTAATCACAAAACAATGACCAATTAAATAACTTTACAACAACATGATACACTACAAGAATCAGAGGAATTCAAGTTTATTAGATCGCAGGTATAAGAGTAAAGTTATTTGGTATAAATGTGTACTTATTGTGTAAACTTTTACTCACATGCAACAACTTTGGTTGTAATCGGCTGTGATGGTTCACTTGGCTCCCCAAAGCCTGCCACGTTCTCTGCAAGCACCCGGAATTCATATTCAACTCCTTCTGTGAGACCTTTCACGTCATATGTAAGTTCAGAGATGGTTTTCTTTGATGCCCTGATCCATCTCATGCCTTTTCTTTCTTTTCTTTCAACACAGTAACCTGTGATGTCAGCTCCTCCATCCTCTACTGGTCTCTTCCATGTGATGGTGGCAGTGTGCCCACCAACATTATCAACCTCTGGTTTCCCTGGAGGGCCTGGAGGGCCTGCAAACAAAGATACAATATTCAGAATGCATTCATTAAATATAACCATGTTTTATAACTGAATCAAGTTCAATTTAGAAAGCCCGTTTTACATACCAAAACTGTCCACCATCTTGACTGCCTCAGAGTGGGAGGCGTCACCAGCACCATACTGGTTCACTGCTTTGATACGGAAGATGTACTCATTCCCTTTTATCAGCTTTTTGGCGACATAGTGGCAATCAATCACATTCTCCTCCAGAATAGTCCAAAGGAGACGGCTGGTTTCCCTCTTCTCAAGGGTGTAGTGTTTGATTGGAGATCCACCATCTTCATTTGGTGCTGTCCATGTCAGAGTGACCTTTTCAGATGAGACTCCACTAGACTCAATTGGACCTGGAGCTCCTGGAACATCCAAGACCTTCACTTTGACATGTTCCTCTTGGACGCCAAATGGATTACTGGCTGTAATTGTGTATTCACCAGAGTCCTTCCTGCTAGCATATTTGATAGACAGAGTAGAGGATGTTGTGGTTGCCTCAATTTGGCATATATCTGAGGGCTTAAAGTATTTTCCACCCTTAGACCACATTGAGGTTGGTGGGGGTTTACCCATAATGCTTGTTGCAGTTATCACAATTGTATCCCCTGCCCTGACTGTGAGTCCTTCTTTTACAGTTGAATCTATAATGATGGTTGGTGCCTCTGTTGATGAAATGAGTAAAGCATTAGATAATTTACCATAGTAGTAATACAAATACAAATACCAGAACTACTTAAATATATCGCTTACCATATTCATCTTTGCACACAAGAGTGTCTGTTTGTTCAGAGGGAGGACTCAATGCTCCAGCAGCATTCTTTGCCCTAATTCTGAACTCAAACTTGCAGCCTTCTTGCAGGTCCTTCACAGTGAATGCACAGTCCACAATGTTAACATTGTTAGCCTTCATCCAGATCTTTGAAGGCAAATCACGTTTTTCAACAATATAGCCAGTCAGTCTGTGTCCACCATCATACTGAGGTTCAGTCCACTGAAGTGTTACAGAGCTTCTTGTGATACTGATTACATCAGGTTTACCAGGAGCATCTGAGATAAAGATAAAGAAGAATGATGTAATTGTAAGACAAAACATTGTAGACATGTGGTCACCCATGTTGGCTCTCATGGTCAAGGACACATGTATTGTATTGAATAATATTACAGTTAACCTGGCCTGTGGACAATGCAAAACAATAAAAAAAAAAAAGCTCCTCAAGCCCATGGCTGTTATGGGTCATCTGAAAGGATGATTCTAATTGACAAATCTCTTTCCCTCTTACCAATTTGATCCAAGGCAACATGAGGCTCGGTTGGAGGACTTGGTCTCCCAACACCAGCCAGATTGATTGCCATGACCCGGAACTCATACTCCAGTCCTTCAGTGAAGCCAGTTACTTTGAAATCCTTCATCTTCAATGGACCCTTGTTGGCTCTCTTCCACAACAGACTGTTCCTTTCCTTGAATTCAACATGGTAGCCTGAAACCACAAACAGTACACACATTACTTGACATGAACACACACTCACCAAGTCAGACAATGTATAACACCTGAGTATAACATACATTTGGTAACACAACATGTAAAATTGTGTAATTTTTTTCAAATTACTAAGCTGTAGCAACACTGTAATTATGCTAGCTTTTATTACAGTTCATTGTCACCAGAAATACACTTGTAATTTACCAGTGATTGGAGAGCCTCCAGTTTTCCTTGGGTCAGACCACACCAGAGTTGCTGAGTCATGGCGCATGCTCATGATCTGTGGGGGAAGGGGTGCATCTGGAACATCTGGAGAAAAGCAATGATATCACAGTGTCAACAATATCACAATAACATCTGACGACAATGAAACCTATGCAATTTAAATCCACTTACTGAATGGATGCTTGGCAACAATAGGATCAGATTTAAGTCCTTCGCCAATGCCATACTTGTTCTCTGCACACACTCTGAAGATGTATTCTGTCCCCTCGTGAAGACCTGTCACTCTCGTGGTGTTGGTCTCAACAGAGGAGGCAACAGTAACCCACATGTTGGTTATGGAGTCCCTCTTCTCCAGGATGTAGTTTGTGATTTCTGATCCACCATCATCCTTGGGTGGTCCCCATTTCAAGGTGGCCCCATCAGCAGTGACCTCCTTAAACTTGATTGGCTGGGTGGGTATTCCTGGTTTGCCAACCACCCTGATGAAGATGGTGGACTCCTTTGATGCAGCACTGTTTCTTAGAATGACAGTGTATTTGGAGGCATCACTCCTCTGGCAATCACGAATAAACAGAGTTGTATTGACTGCTGTTGATTCTGCACACACTCTCCCAGTGTCTGTCAAATCGACATCCTCACCCTTCTTCCAGGACACTTTAGGAGTAGGTTTACCAATGATTGGAATCTTCAGACGGACTGTACTTCCCTCCTTGGCAATGTAGCACATATTTGGTAAAGCTCGCAAGTCACATGAAGGATAAACTGCAAAAAAGGTGAACAAGGTAAGTATCTGTATAATAATTATGTTATGTATAGCTTTTGAGGATTAATAGCAAACTCTTACCTATGACATCTTTAGCCATGACAGTCAGCTCCTTCAATGTACTGTCGCCTGCATCATTCACTGCTTTGACTCTGTAGTTATATTCTCTTCCTTCAACAAGGTCTTTGGCACTGTACTGCATGTTCTTTGATCTCAACAGCTCTTTCCAGTTGTCATCACCATTCAAGACTTCAAGCACATAACAAATGATGCGGCTACCGCCATCACTTATAGGCTTCTTCCAGCCAAGTGTGCATGAATCCTTTGTGACCAGTATGGCCTTAAAGTCCATTACTGGCCCAGGTTGTTCTGAAATAGAACATTGTTTCTCATTGATTTCACTTAAAATCAAAAACATTCCCACACAAAACAAATATGGATGATTAGAAATGTGCATGTTCACTTACCAGAAGCTCTCACTGCATCTGCAGTTTCACATGCCTCCCCAACGCCATATTCATTCACAGCCTTAACCCTGAAACAGTAGGATCTACCAGCTTCCAAATCTGGGATTTTGAAAGATGTTTTGGTACAGTCAGTAGAAACTGCAGACCAGGCTTTTCTCTCTGCATCACGTTTTTCAACAATATAACTGGTCACTTCACTGCCACCATCAATCAGGGGAGCATCCCAGAGGATCGATGAACTTTCTTTGGACGTCTCTTTGACCATGAGATTGACAGGTGGTCCAGGGGTATCTGCAAGGCGAACAAATCATTTTTTAATTTTCGTCATTAAGTATGACAGATTACGCTATATTACTCAAAGAATGTTTGGATCCGGTGGTAATTTAAAGATTTATGCTTACCAAGAACTTTGACAGCAATTGTGTACATCTTCATTCCACAGCTACTGTCCAGACTGAGGATGTATTTGCCTGCATCATATCTGTTCGCGCTCTCGACATATACCAGAGTGTCTGTATCAGTGGACTTAATGATAACGCCTTGTCTGTCCTTGATGTTGGTGTTCATCTTGGCCCAAGTCACCTTGGGAACAGGCCGGCCCTTGATTGTAGCTTGAAGTCTCATCTTATCTCCAGAATGCAGCACCAGGACGTCTTTAAGCTCTGCACTGAGTACTGCTTCAGGAGCAACTGGAATCAAATGAAGAGTGTTTTAAAATTCAGAAAATGTGTAGTTGAAAATTCAGAAAATCCAGAACGTCTGTTCATAAAGTCAATTTAGAAGATACAATTATACATACCCAGAATATCCTTTGCAATGTGTTTATCTGGCACTTCACATGGCTCACTAAAGCCAACTTTGTTCACAGCAGACACACGGAACTGATATTCAGATTTATCAATGAGTGACTGAGCAATGTAGTTTGTCTCTTGTAGGTTCTTGGGCACGTTGCATCTGATCCAGTCTGTGGCATCTGTTCTCTTGCATTCAACCAGGTAGCCCAGGACAGGGCTGCCACCATCATTAGCTGGTTTGGTCCAGGTCAAGCTGATGGTGCTGTGTGTGGTGTCAGTGACGGTCGGCGACACAGGTGGGCCAGGGGGGTCTAGGGTGGATCAGACTCATGTCAGATTAAAAGTAAATGAACCCTCCCAAAGTTATGGTAATCATTACTACTACTTACACACAGGATCACATGCTGAAGTAGCACTGGATGGGTCACTGGGCTTTCCAAGGCCAGCCTTGTTGAGGGCGATTACTCTGAACTCATACTCAGATCCTTCTGTAAGACCAGCAACATCAAGCGTTCTTTCTAACACAGGTTTTCTGTTGATTTTAGTCCAGCTGACTTCTTTGGATTCCTTCTTTTCAACCATGTATCCAAGGACTGTTGACTTTCCATCATCAGCTGGTTCCTTCCAGCTGACAGTCATGTGATCTTTAGTGATGTTGGTTATAACTGGAGCCTCACATGGGCCAGGAACGACTGGAAATAATACAAGTGTTAAATAAGTACAATTGTAACACTATATGATACAAAAAATAGCCATTCAAATTAAATAAAACGTACCGAACGGATTCTTTGCAATCACAGGGCTGGTAATGAGGGGCTCGCCAACACCGAATCGGTTCTCTGCACGGATGCGGAATTGGTACTCATGGCCCTCAATAAGCTTTTCCGCAGAGCACTCAGTGACATCACCTTTGATTTTGGCTGAAATTTGAGCCCAGTTCGCTCTGCTTGTTTCACGCTTATCAACAACATAGCTTGTGATATCAGAGCCACCATCAGTAACTGGTGGTTCCCAACTTAGCTGAATTGTATTTGCAAAAACGTCTCCATACTTGGAAGAGGCTGGTGGCCCAGGTATATCTAAATGAGAGAATATGATTATGTTTATTGAGCGGTATGGTAATGCAAACTTTATACAGACAGATACTTAAATTGGCACATAGTTTGTCTGTCGTATACAGTACTTACCCCAAACCTTCAGCTGAATTTCCCCAGTTTTAGATCCGCTTGCATTTTCTGCCAGAATAGTATACTCTCCTGTGTGCTCTTTGGTGACTGCAGAGAGCTCCAACTCGAAGTGATTTCTTTTCTGGGTCATCTTCAAACCCTCACCCGATCTCAGCACCTCTTCATTCCTCTTCCATGTAACCTTTGGCATGGGCTTTCCAAACACCTCTGCCTCAAGGCAAACATTTGATCCAGCCTTTACAGGCAGAAGCTTCTGCATCTTCACCCCGATTTCAACTCTTGCTGGCACTGTAATTATTATGAAGATATGGTCAGAAATGTAATATCAATTTACTGTATTTAATTGCTTCGTTTAGGACACATTGTCATTACACTACTTACCATTCTCTGCAGAGACAAGGACTGGGTCTGAGAGTTCTGATACTCTGCTCAAGTTAACAGCTGTTTTTGCAATGACTCTGAACTGGTATTGCATATCTTCCTCCAGTCCAGTTGCTTTGTACTCTTCTCTTGGGACATTCTGACTGCTGGTGTTGCAACGCACCCATTTGTCTCCGGGGAGTCTCAACGCTTCAACATAATATCCAATGATCTTGCTTCCACCATCGTTCTTTGGTCTGGTCCAGACCAAGGTGACAGAATTCTTAGCGACATCCACAACCTCTGGTTTGCCTGGTGTGTCTGTGGAAGAATGACATAAATACACAATATTATATGACGATCATATCACAACAGAATCATAATTGAATTGCAAATAATTAATATACATACCAACTGGTGTTCTTGCTGTGACAAACTCTGTCTTCTTGCTTGGCTTGCCCTGTCCAGCACGATTGATACCAGATACTCTGAAAGTGTATTCCAAGCCCTCAATAAGGCCAGCACAGGGATATTCAGTTGTTCGAACAACTGTATCATTAGCCTTAACCCAAAGGAGGCTGTTCCTCTCTTTGCGCTCAATATAAAAGCCAGTAATAGGACTACCACCATCTGTCTCTGGTTTGTCCCAGGCGACAAACATACAATCCTTGTTGGTCTTGGTAATGTGGCAGTTCAAGGGCTCGCCGGGAACATCTATTGATAAAAACACACGTAACAAAAATGCATTAGATAAGTGAAGGACAATATGTTTGAGGCTCCGGCTCTATTTTGAATGATTTTTGTGAACCCACCGAAGGGGAATTTGGCAATCATCCTCTCTGATGTAATGGGGTCTGAGATTCCAAAGCGATTCTCAGCACGGACACGGAAGTTGTATTCCTTTCCAGGAACAAGCTTTCCAAGTCTGCAGCCAGTCTTGCCACAGGATGACACCGCATTGACCCAGTCACCTCTGCTCACGTCACACTTCTCAACTACGTAATTGGTAATCATGCTTCCACCATCCTCAAGAGGTGCATTCCAAGAGAGTGAACAGGCATCAGCATCTATCTCACTGATCTCAAATGGAGGCTCCGGTGGTCCGGGGATATCTGAACAAGACATTCATTATCAGCACTGAATTTGTATTGGTTTCATGATGATTGTGAAATTTAGAAGTGATGATTTTATGTAATTAAATACAAACCTCTGATGATCACTTTCAAAGCCTGATCAACTTTAGCAGAGCTGTTCTCAGCAACAAGACTGTATTGCCCACTGTCAGTTCTTGATACGTCTTTGATGATGAGCACACAGCAGTTTTGAGATTTGTGCACGGCAAGGCGACTGGATGAGACAACGTCATCCTCTCCTCGCTTCCATTTACAAACTGGTGCTGGCTTTCCAGACACAAGAGCTTCCACCCTGAGTTTAGCTCCTGCCTTTGCAGTTATAACCTCAGGCATTATAATCTTGGGTTCCACTAAGGACAAAGAACAACAACTTTTGGTTAATATCAAGATCAGATGAAAGTAATGTTGTGAACATGCTGTTGATTAATTTGATTGCAAAATAAAAACTTACACATCTGTTCCTTGATCTCAAATGCGTCCTTAGTTTGAGTAGGTAAACTGCAACCCACTGCATTTCTTGCTGCCACTCTGAATTTGTACTTTTTACCCTCCTTCAGTCCACAAACTGCAACACATAAATCTTTAACAACTGTGTATGGTGTCCAAATATCTACTGGCTCCTCCTCTTCCTCTTCTACCACTGCCACCACAGGTTGCTCTTCTCCTTCAACTGGTGCTGGTGGCTCTTTTGGTGGAATCACCTCCAGGTAGTCAATGACATACCCATCGATCTTAGCTCCTCCATCCCTCATTGGTTTCACCCATCCAACAGTGGCACTGTTCTTTGTAATCTCCATGATATCAATCTTCATTGGGGGGTCAGGTTTGCCTGAGGAAATGAATCAGTTATAAAAACAGGAACTGCGTAAAGAAACATTCTATTGTGTTGACATCTAAAGAGGTCAAACAACAAGGCACTTACTGATGGGATCAGATGCCAGATAGGCCTTTGAAGTGACGTTGGGAACTCCAGGACCATACTCATTCACTGCTATGACTCTAAAGTAATATTCTGTGCCTGGCACAAGATTGCTGATCTTTAAAGTTGCCTTGTCCACTTCCACATTACTGCTGACTGTTGCCCAGGTTTTGCGGTCAATTTCACGCTTTTCAACAATGTAATGCGTGACTTCACTGCCACCGTCACTCGCAGGGGGAGACCATGAGACTTTGCAAGACACCGTTGTAATGTCTGTAACCTCCATACCCACCACAGGGCCTGGAGTATCTGTTGAACGGGATGAATAGATCAAGTTCACATATTTACAGACATCTGAAATATTATGGTTAGATCACAACAAAGTTTGAGAGCTAATATAACACACACAGCACTTACCAAGTACTTTAACATTCACAAACACTGCCTTCTCTCCAGCAGCACTTTGAAGTGATAAGCAGTATTTGCCTGTGTCGTTACGTGTACTGTCAGGGATGACAAGGAAAGTCATTGTATCAATGAGGTCCACATGGCCCCTCCTGACAACGTTATCAATGCCCATCCTTCTCCATGTGACTTTGGGTGCTGGTCTTCCCCTGATTGTTGCAACTAGTCTAATTGGACATCCAGCCCTAACTGTCACACCCTGCTTCATATTGGCATCCATGTCAATCTCAGGTGTCTCTGTTGGTAAGAAAAAGTGAATGTTTTAAGGCAAATACACTGATAATTGAAATTATTGATACTAGGTCACACTTTACTTTGCTCTTATACCTCTGTAGTAAAGGATTAATTACTCAAGTAATTGCACTAACATTTCAGAATTACTTTGTAATTATATGGTGATGGAGTTGAGTGCTTTTGTTGTGAAACAATAGAATCGTAGTTCTATCAAGTCCTCACCAAGAATATCCTTGGGTAATACGGCTCCCTCCAGATCAGCCGGTAGGCTCATGCCGACTTGATTTTGTGCTGAAACACGGAATTCATACTCAAGGTGTTCATCCAGACTTGTGACAGTGAATTCAGTCACAATCAGCTGGGCTGCAACATTGCACCTCTTCCAGTTTTCATCTCCCTTCTTGTTACTTCCCTTAACTCTCATTTCAACAACATAACCAATAATGGGAGCTCCTCCATCAGACACAGGCTTAGTCCAGCCCAGTGTGATGGAGCTCCTGGTGCTGTCAGCAACCTTCAGATTCCCTGGAGGACTAGGAGGCTCTGTAAAGTCAACACAAAACAAAAGTATGTTAACAGAGGTACATGTGGGTCAAATATGATAAGCATTGCATTGATTGTGAATTTATGATGAAAATATTGACTGATTTTCATACCGAGAACATCCTTGGCAACGATGGATCTTGAGGGCTTGCTTGCGTCACCAACTCCAATCTCATTCTCAGCCTTGACTCTGAACTGATATTCATGATTAGGCATCAGATTGGTGACAATCATTCGTGTTCCAGGGATCAGATCTTTGCTGACAGGGGCCCATCTGATTGCATGTTCCTCCTTCTTCTCCAGTAGGTAGCCAATGATTGGTTTTCCACCATCATTCTCAGGAGCAGACCACTGAACTGTCATCTCCTGCTTGGCTATTTTGGTGACTTCTGGTGCCTCTGGTGCACTTGGCCTACTAAACTGGGTCCTGGCAACAATAGACTCGCTCTCCACTGCTGGGCCGGCCCCCATTTTGTTTTCTGCACGTACTCTGAAGATGTATTCATTTCCTTCCACAAGGCGTGTTACATTTGCAGAGTTTGTGATCACAGCAGAGGAATGGATAGACCACACCATTCTCTTTTTCTCACATTTCTCTATGATGTAGTTATATATCTCACATCCACCATCATCCTCTGGTACATCCCAGGCCAACTTGCATCTGTCCACTGTGATGCCAGACACCACCAGATTACTGATGGGACCAGGTCTGTCAAGCACATTTACTGCGGCATGAGCAGTGCAGCTCCCTGCACTGTTTGTAGCAGTGATTAGATATTTACCACTATCTGTACGCCTTGAGTTTGTCAATAGGAATTTGGAGAATTCGACACCGGATTCAACCTGAAGCCTTGAGCTTTTGTTGATATCCCCAGTGTCACCATCCTTACACCACTTGACATCAGGCTGTGGTTTTCCTTTGATAGTTGCTTCAATTGGAATGGAGTCACCAGCCTTGACAACTAGGGTTCCAATCAACTTAATGCTAATCTCTGGTTCCACCAGTTGTTCTTTGACAAGTACCTCAGCTGTTGTCACCCAGTTGCTCTCCCCTCCCTCATTCTTTGTTTGTACTCTGAACTGGTAGATTTGGTTTTCAATACATCTGTCTGCCATGAAGTATGTTTCCTTAATAGCACCCTTGTGCAGTCTCTCCCATTCATCTGCCTCTTTGGGCTTCTTCTCAACATGGTAACCAAGGTTACGGCTACCACCATCATAGTCTGGTCTCTTCCATTTCAGGAAGGCAAATGTCTTGCCAATTTCACTGATTTGGAGGTTCTCTGGGTCACCAGGCTTCTCAATAGGATCTACAGCAAGGATGGCTGCTTTTGTCTCTATCGGGGGTCCAGCACCAATTTTGTTCTCAGCACTCACACGGAAGAAATATTCAGAGTTCTCCAAAAGTGGTGCTTTAATTTGGCGTTTGGTGCAGTCAGAAGAAACCACTGACCAACCCCTCTGGCTAGGCTGACGGCACTCAATGATGTACTGTGTTATCTCAGTGCCTCCGTTGTCCTGTGGGTTCTCCCAGGACACCATGCAAGAATCTTTGGTCACATAAGTTGTCTTCAAGTTCTGACATTGTCCTGGAGTGTCAAGCACATTCACAATGATTGTGGCCTGTGCTTGGCCGCTGCTGTTCTTAGCCTGGATAGCATACTTCCCATAGTCTTCTCTGACTGCCTCCTGAATGACCAGTTCAACCAGAGGGAAGTTGTTGTTCATTTCAATGCGCTTGTCCATCCCTAGAACTTTGGCATCCTTTGTCCATGTTATTTCAGGATCTGGTCTACCTTTAACTCTGGTAATCAAGTTGATGTTCTGCCCTGCCCTTACTGTCAGACTGTCGCGGCATGCCACATCAACAGTCAGATCTGGGGGAACTAGGATATCTTTGGCTAAGACTGATTCCTGGAGTTCTCTTGGCTCGCTATCTCCAATCGCATTGGATGCTCTAATGCGGAACCTGTATTCTACGCCCTCAGAAAGTCCATGCGCTCTAAAGGCACAGGACTTTATGAGGTCCTTATTCATTCTATCCCATTGAGCACTGGTTGATTTCTGACATTCAACAATGTAACCCAAGATGGGGCTGCCTCCATCTCTGGTGGGCTTGCTCCAGACCAAGTCAGCATAGGACTTGCTCCAGTCCCTCAGTTTGGGGCTGACTGGGGGTCCTGGCTTAGTAATAGGACGAGTGGCTTTCACTGGGTCTGACACTGGAGAGGGCCCACTGGTGCCAGCAACGTTTTCAGCAAAGATTCTGAACTCATAGCTGTTGCCCTCAAAAAGACCTGATGCTCTGTATCTGAGATCCAATACAGGGGTTTTATTCACCCGAATCCATTTCCCTGTCATTTCCCTACGCTCTACTACATAGCCACTGATAGGGCTGCCCCCGTCAAAGTCAGGCAAAGGCCAATCTACGGTCACAGCATTTTCTGTGATATCAGTGCATGTTGGCTGGCCTGGTGGGCCAGGTGGGTCAAACATATGTTTGGCAATAGTAGGGGGACTTTCTAGGCCAGCACTAATGCCAATCTTGTTTTCTGCACGAATACGAACAACATATTCACGACCTTTCTCCAGTCGAGAAACGTTTGCTTTTGTACTGGAGCTTCCAGAACTCACAACTGACCATGGTTCCCAAGGCTTTTTGACATCCTTCTTTTCAACAATGTAATTCATTAAAGGTGTGCCGCCATCATCTTTAGGTGGCCTCCAGCTGATGACCATGTGATCGGGGGTGACCTCCATAATGTTGACAGGGCCAATAGGAGCAGCAGGGACATCAAGCACAGTGAGATGCAGAGCTACAGTCTTACTTCCAGCAGGGTTTGTGACGGTGAGAAGATATTCTCCAGTGTCACCCCTTGTGCACTCAGTGATGGAGAGGATAGTTGATGTACCCTCTGTTTCAATTTTGAATCTGCCTTCTGATGTCATTTCTTTTCCGTCACTCAACCACTTAGCCGTGGGAGCTGGGATTCCTTTCATGACTGCTGGGAGAGAGACAGTGCTTCCAGCTTTGACAACGAGACCCTCAATAAGCTTCACATCAACTTCAATAGTTGGTGCCACTGAAAAAAAAAACATAAGGCAACAATGTTACTTTGAGGCAGGTGTGCACATTCACTACAGAGATAATCATTGAGCATCAAACTTACATAGTTTCTCTTGACAGGTAACAGGGACACTGGTATCTGGGCGGCTCACACCAATGGCATTCTGTGATTTCACACGGAATCTGTATGTTTTTCCTTCCACCAGTCCAGTCACGTGACTGTGTGCGTTGCTGACAGTCTTAAAGTTGACCCAGTCTGTGGTTCCCTCCTCTTGGTGTTCAACGATGAATCCAGTGACCTCACTTCCTCCTGTGCGGTCTGGCCAATCCCATTGGAGCCAAACTTCAGTTTTGTCTGCATCTACATGATGCAAATCCTTTGGTGGACCAGGTGGATCTGGAAGACATTGAACATAGATAATTGATAATAACAGTTCTTAAACTATTAATGAATATTGAAATACACATTCCGAAATTTGTCAATTGGTCATTCATTTCGACAGTGGAAATGTGAAAGGGAGAAAGATTATGAGGAATCGTGGCTAGTGCAGTACTAAGTGGCTATGATGGATTTGAACCAGTACTGCCAAGGGAAATATGTACAGAATATGGAGACAGGAGCTGTGCCATTGAACCAGACTCTGGCACAGAAATGTTCTTCATTCTTATTATCAGTACTCACAGAGAGGATCAACTGCCTTGATGGGTTTGTTTGTCTGAACATATGCACTTCTGCCAAACTGGTTCTCAGCAGCAACACGGAATAGATACTGGATCCCCTCCATCAGGTACAAAGCCATCAAGCTTCTCTTCTTGTTTGAGGCAGAGACTGGCACCCACTTCTCAGCTGCCACATCTTTTTTCTCCACCACATAGTGTGAGATCACAGCACCACCATCATCCTCTGGCGCTTTCCAGCAGAGGTAGGCTGACTCGCTGGTGACCTCAGATATGGTAAGATCCCGAGGAGGACCAGGTTTATCTAGATCACAAAAATGTACAATAAATACAACATATTTATTTACTTATTTATAGAAATTATCCCATGAAACATATTTATATATATTTGAGAAATAAAACAAACCTAAAACGAGAACTGCGCAAGTAGCTGTCTTTGATCCAGCTGCATTTTCAACAGTTATGGTATAGTTGCCGGAGTCTGCACGAACACAGTTGCGCATCAGTAACTTGCTACCTGTAGTAGTGACTACAATGGTAGCATGTGCAGGGGCTTCTCCGTCATTTTTCTTCCATGTGACAGTAGGGATTGGCATGCCCTTAAATGCAGCGCTGAGAGTAATATCTGTTCCCAACATTGCAAGATGGTCACGGGACATATTGGCATCAAGCATTAACTCTGGAGCCTCTGCAGAGATGGAAATATAACAAATAAAACATTATAGTACAGTTTACCATCACTACCACAAATCGATTTGATTTTTCAAAACTGAAAATCTGAAAATTACCCAGCCTGTCGTGCACTTTCACTGTTTGACGAACATAGGCAGGCTCAGAGTTGCCAGCTGCATTGACAGTCATGATCCTGAACTTGTACTCTTCACCATCAGCCAGGCCTGTTACAACAAAGTTGGTGTCTTGGCAAGTTTCAGGAGTCTGATTTGCCTTTTCCCACTCCACTTTACCAGGCTTCTGGTACTCCACAAGGTAACCAAAGATTTTGCCTTTGCCATCATGGCGAGGTAACTGCCATTTAAGACTGACTGAGTCCTTAGTCTTGTCTACTGCCTCTGGCAGTACAGGGGGACTGGGAGGAACTGTGAAGAGAAATTATATTAAGTAACATTTGCAGTAAGGGTAACTTGTTATAACTTAATGACAATAATTTATACAGTTTTATTTATTATAGTTGCACACTTACCAATTGGATCTTTCGCGAGAATTGTTTTTGATGGCGGACTAGGGTCACCAGTACCAATCTCATTCTCTGCCATAACCCTGAATTCATATTGGCAGCCTTCAACAAGATCCTGCACCCTGAACTGAGTAGCTGGGTAGAGGGGATCTCTCGTGGCACGGGACCACCTCTTAGCAGATGGCTCTTTCTTTTCCAGGATGTAGTTGGTGATGGGCTTACCACCATCACGAGGTCTGCTCCACAGCACTAGAACATTGTCCTTGTAGACTTCCCTCACTGTTGGTGCCTCCGGAGCCTCAGGCACTCCTACGAAGACAGGATAACATTAGAAACAGCACTGAAGTGGTCATGTAATCATCCATGGATAGGAGAGTGACATCAATTAGTTATTTAGTTATGATGTTGCATTGTAAACAATGCACTTAGAGGGGGGTAACGTTGTTAACTAGCAAAGACACAATTTTCTATTTGTGTTGTTGTGATTGTAAAATTCATACATTCATGTTCTTTCAATTACCTCATTGTTTAAAAATAGCAAAATCTCTATTGAGTTGATGAACATTTACCCTCCTCTCATGCACAAATAAACTGTTTACATGGATGCGACATAGTAAAAATAGAGTTATTGAATTCCAATGGAGATTGATTACATACTAAAGAGATCTTTGGCTCTCATCTCCTCTGAATCCAGTGGGTCACTGATGCCATACATGTTCTCAGCACAGATTCTCATGATGTACTCCTTGCCCTCCACCAGCTTGGGGATTTTGCATGTTGTCTTGGTGGAGGCAGATGTCACAGTTATCCACACGTCTCTGTTTACATCTCTCTTCTCAATTATGTAGTTGGAGATTCCACATCCACCATCATCCAGAGGAGGCTTCCATGAGATAACCATGTATTCTCTATGAACTTCCTCAAAGATAACTGGACCCACTGGAGGGGTTGGGCGATCTAGAAAGGAAACCAGAATGATTGGTTGAGAATGATTGTGAAATTATTTGAAAACAATAAGTAACAAAGGAAGATTAGAAAATCATTAAATGAGAAGACACTGGACTGACTGACTACATACCGACAACTGTTATATTGCAGATGCCCTTTCGTGAGCCAGTGCTGTTTTCAACAAGCACACAGTATCTGCCACTGTGCTCACGCTGGCCTTTCATAAGGCCTAAGCACATTGTGGTCAGTGTGTTCTTGAACTTGATGTGGTTGTCTGCCTTCAACTCTTCGTCATCTCTGGACCACATGATAGCTGGGGATGGTTTTCCAGTGTAGCGACCCAGGAGAGCACAGCTCTCACCAACGCGGACAATGATCTTGTCACGGAAGTCAAGCTCAATAGTTGGGGGCTCTGAAAAATTAATTCAGAATCATCGCTCAGTTTTTTTTAAATGAAAAACACACAAAAAAACACTGGAAATAACCAGATGCAATGAATATGATTTGATCTAAAATACAGGAAACCCTTACCAAGCTCATCTTTGCATGTGATTGGTTTGGTAGAGAAGGATGGCTTGCTCTGGCCGATCTCATTTACAGCACTGACTCTGAACTCATAGGTGTCCCCTTCTCTCAGACCATCAAATGTGTATCTCCTCTCCATCAGCTTCTCCTTTGTCAGCCTTGTGAACTTGTCCTTGCCAATCGTACGGGCCTCCAGGATGTACTTTGTCACCTCTGAGCCTCCGTCAAACTTGGGAGGTTTCCATGTCACGCTGATGTAGTCCTTGGTAACGGCTGTCACCTCCAGCTCCTCAGGACGGTCTGGCACCGCTGGTTAACGTAGCCAAGCAACATTAGTTAATGTGAACCTTTTACAGCTGATATGAAAAACATAACTTCATTACACAAATTAAGTTATGACAAATGAAGACAATGAACAGAAGACAAATTAAAGAAACCGTGAGAGAAAGGGATCTGGACTTACTGATTGGATCCTTGATGGTAATTTCTGATGTGGTCTGAACAAATGGACCGATTCCAATTGAATTCTCAGCTGCGATCCTGAAGAAGTAGGCCTTTCCATTGATCAGTCCATGGGCAACGGCAGTGTGCCTGGTGACTGTGTAGGAGAGAGCCGTCCAGGCCTTTCTCTCAGCATCACGTTTCTCAATAATATAGTTGGTGATGGCAGAGCCACCATCATCCTCAGGGAAGTACCAGCACAACTTGCAGGAGTCACTGGTGAGGTGCTCTGTGGTGAAGGGTACGCCCACGGGCCCAGGGACATCTGATGAAGAAGAATAATGAAGCACATTTAGATTTTTTAAGCTGTTTGTAAGAGAGAACACATACACAACAATACATGAAAATGTGTGCTAAATTGCTTACATTCCTTGTGTCTATGCTTTGGTTCAGTATCACAAGACTGACTTTTAAATGCTTACCTAGTACATCAACGATGATGGCTTTCTTCTTTTCACCCCCTTCATTCTTAGCAGTAAGTGTGTAAACTCCTTGATGTCTTCTCGTGCAAGGCTTGATCACCAGAGAGGAGCTGATGGAGGTAGTCTCAATAACGCCCTCTGGTGGTAAAGCACCATCATCTCTGTTCCATGTGATTGTCGGTGCAGGCTGTCCTGACACATAGGCCAGGATGCGGATGACACCACCAGCGTGAACAACCATCCTGTCCTTTACTGAGGCATCGAGGTCAACCTCTGGAACAACTGCAAGTAATCAAAGCAGGATGTTATTAAATAGATAAATAGAATTTCCTCAACAACTTCAGATCACAATGTCAATAGTAGAAAGTTTCACTTACTTATCCTGTCCTTGACCTCAATCACCTCTGGAACTTCACCAGGCTCACTGAGGCCTGCAGCATTTATTGCTGTCACTCTAAATTTGTAGAGTCCAAGTGTTTTCAGTCCGGAAACGACAAACTTGGTGCCTCTAACTTCCTTATCTTTAGCCTGCAATGAAAAGATATATATGACATCCATAAGTTTCTGTACTAGGACAAAGAACATGACATTACAAAAGACTATCAACATGTAACCTTGTACTTACTTTAACCCATGCCTCTGTTCCCTCCTCTTTGTATTCAACAAAGTAACCAACAATCTTTGCTCCACCGTCCTTCAGTGGTGGGATCCAGACCAGGTCCACGGTTGACTTGGTCCAGTCTGTGACCTTTGGTGTTGGGGGTCCGGGAGGCGCTACACAATGAAATACAAATATGGTTAAAATACTGAAATATGACTAAATATTCTTAAATAAAACATTTAGTATGGGGCGCTTCGTGGCATAGCACACTAATGCGCATACCACATAATCGCAAGGTTCCTGGTTCGATTCCAACCCTTGACATATCTTGCATGTCATCCCTCCTCTCTCACCCATCCTTCCTGTCAATCTCTACTGTCTCTATCCCAATAAAGCAGAAATGCCCTAAAAACATATTTAAAAAAAATAAACATTCAGCATTATACTTACAGATGGGATCTCTGGCAAATATAGGGTCTGTGGGTGCGCTGGGAGGACCACATCCGGCCAAATTGATAGCTGTCACACGGAAGATGTACTGGGAACCCTCAATTAGTCCAGTCACATTGTGAGACACTCCCAGAGGCATAGGACGAACAGGATCGCGGGTCACTCTGCTCCAGCGCTTAGATGCAGTTTCTTTGCGCTCCAGCCAATAACCAGTTATTGGAGTACCACCGTCAGTCGATGGCTCCTCCCAGTTTACCATCATGGAATCGAGAGTAACTCTGGAAATGGTTGGCTTCTCACACTGGCCAGGGATAGCTGTAGAGAGAAAATAACATTAACTCTGCTTTAACTTCAAACGCAGTTTATTAGACTAGTATTTTGTGTTATGATGCTGATACGTGATAAAAATGTGGTATCTGCTCCACTTACTGTAGAGGTTTCTGGCTTTCTCAGGTTCACTGTCCAGAGGATCGCCAACTCCATATTTGTTCTGAGCCATGATGCGGAACACATACTCATGGCCCTCCATGAGGCCATCCACAGTGAAGACCCGTTCTTTGGGTTCGTTGGTCACTGGGATCCATGTCTTCCTGCTCGCCACACGCCTCTCAATGACGTAGTTGGTCACTTTGGAGCCACCATCATCCTTAGGAGGAAGCCAAGACAGGGTGATCTTCTCCGCTCCAATTTCCTCAAACTTAATGGGACCCGATGGAGGTCCTGGTCGACCTGTAGAAAATAAGTAATAGTTGTTTGAGCTTAAAATAAATACATTTCAGTTATAGATCACACAGATACAGTATGGAAAAGCATATTGCAATTACATGGTGTTACAATGGTGTAAGTGCCATTTACCAAGGACATTGAGTCTCATTTCTTTTGAGGCCTTTCCCAGGCTGTTGCTGGCTACAATGGTGTACAGGCCAGTGTCTAATCGCCTGCCCTGCTGGATCAGCAATGTGCAGCTATCATCAGACACAATCTTATTGATGTGCTCATCATACTGCACATCAGCCTTGTTTTCTGCCTTGTGAGGTGGAGCCTTCTGCCAGGTGAGAGTGGGGAAGGGGCAGCCCCTGATCTTAGCCACAATGCTGATGTCAGCTCCTTGTTCAACTTCCATGAATTCATCCAGGTCAATTGCAGGTGCACCTAAATGACACAAATATAGGAAATGTATTTGTTGGCTTCAAACACCTTAAACGTTACGTATGAAAATTATGCCTTGTCTACATGAACTTACGTGTCTGGTCTTGAATGAAGATCGGTCCCGCTGTGGATGATGGTCTGCTTCTACCGGCCTCATTCACAGCCATGACACGGAACTCATACTCATCCCCTTCAATCAGGTCCTCAATCTTAAAGGAGGTGGCGTCAATGTCACGTCTGTTGCACTGTCTCCAAGCCTCCTTCTGGGATCCAGTGGAGTCCCAGCCGAGGCGCTCAACAATGTAGTGTGTTACAGGAGCACCGCCATCATTCTTCGGTGCCTTCCACCTCAGGGTAGCTGTGTTCTTGGTGACATTGGCGATCTTCACCCTCGTCGGAGGATCTGGAGGATCTGAAAAAAAATATGCATGTCATTATTACTGCTATAACAACAAAACAGGTTCTAGGTTACTCATTATAATATGAATATGTCATTATTACTGCTATAACAACAACACAGGTTCTAGGTTACTCATTATAATATCATTCAATAAAATGACAAATGATTATTTATAAATGCACTCAGTCCTTATTCCACTTTTTTATACCACAAACCACTCAACTCAATTACAAAGCAATTACTAATGTACTATTTAACAACATTCTCAAACAATGGAATAATTACAGTTACTATATTGAGTTATGATCTAAATTATTAATTAATCCAGTTTTTCACTTACGAATAGGATCTCTGGCCTTCGTCCTCTGAATGGTATCAACGAATGGTCCCATACCAAAGCGGTTCTCAGCCCGGATACGGAAAAGGTACTCCTGTCCCTCAATGAGGTCAGGCACCACAAACGATTGGCTGCCACAAGCAGGGTTGACCTTGGTCCAAGCTTTTCCTTCAACAGTTTTCTTCTCAAGGAAGTAACTCTTGATTCTTTCACCACCGTCGTTCTCTGGAGGCTTCCATGAAAGTCTACATGTCCCTCTTGTGATGTCAGTGATTTTCAGGTCTCTAGGTGGACCTGGCAAATCTGAAAATAAGGTATGCCACAGGTTAGGATCTGTTTAAAAAAAATGTGTTCCATTATTAACCATCTGTTGAATTATGTTTTACTTACCAAGGACGTTGACTCTGACTTTCACCACCTTGTGTCCAGCTGCATTGTCAGCTGAGATGATGTATCGTCCAGCGTGTTTGAGCTTGCTGTCAGGGATTGTTATGACTGATGTTGTATCAGTCGACTGGATCTGAGTTAAGACATTAACAAAATATTTGATTGTAACATGAGTTTGGTTCAAGAAGCTTGTTTAAAGAACTGAAACTTTGATTTGTAGATGCATGTTAATGCATCATGTAGATGCATTACCTCTGAGTCCACTGGGAGGGTGTGAATATCATTCTTCTTTTCGGTCTCTGCTGTTCCATCAATGAACTCCCATGTGACTTTAGGAGTAGGTCTTCCCGTAATGATGGCTGGAATCTTAATAGTAGTGCCAGCTCTGCAGCACAAAAGCTCATGTGCGCTGACCTCCACAACAATAGTGGGTTCCACTGTGAAATAAGTAGATATGTATGAATCAACCAATCAAGTGCACACATTTGATCAATAATTGTTTACAATAATTGCTCATTCTCTCCTCATTTTATGTAACTTACCTAGAATGTCCTGAACGATGATGTCAGCAGTTTGTGCACTTGGGTCAGACTCGCCAGCAGCGTTGACAGCAATTATCCTGAACCGGCACTTCTTGTTTTCTTTAAGATCTGGGACAGTAAATTCAGTGCCAGGGTGCAGCTTGTCTGGCGCATTCACTCTTCTCCAATCAGGCGAGCCCTCCTCATGCACCTCAATGATGTATCCTTTGATTGGACTTCCACCGTCTCTCTCTGGTGGAGTCCAGGTGAGTGTCACACTGCTCTTTGTTTTGTCCTTAACCGCTGGGCATGATGGCGGACTAGGGGGATCTGGAAATATAGAGAATAACAGTTTAACTTATGTCATGCATGATAATAATATGCATGACAATAATAATAATAGTAAAATGTTCTTCCACATAAAAGATCAGGTCACTTACTGCGTGGATCAACTGCAAAGGCACACCCTGTAGACTCGCTTGGCGGCCCCACTCCGGCAGCGTTCTCGGCCATCACTCTAAACTGGTACTCAGCACCTTCAATCAGGCGGAGGATGTTGTACTCCAGTCCCTTCACTGCTGGTTTAGTGACTGGAGCCCTGTTCACACGACCCCAGTACACAGCTCCTCTCTCCCTCTTCTCCAGCCAGTAGCCGGTGACTGTAGAGCCACCGTTGCTCAGCGGAGGCTCCCAGGTCACCACCATGGAGGTGGAAGTATGTCCAATGATCTTGGGGTTGCGAGGCGGACCAGGAAGACCGAATGGATCTTTGAGCTCAACTTTTTCAGAATCACAACCATCACTTATTCCAAACTTGTTCTGAGCTTTGATTCTGAATTGATATGTGCCATAAGTGTCCAGTTTATACACCTAGAAAGAGTGATACAATTAATTAGTCATTGTCATGTTATTTGTTATTCATCATTTTAATCAATATTTCAATATGTAGACTTTGACTTTGCACTAACCCCGAATCTCCTGTCAATGATGTTGCAAGTCAGTTGCTCAAAGTCAGACTTCTTCTTGCTTGCATCCCTCCTCTCAATTATGTAGTTTGTGAGGTCACTACCCCCATTGTCTTCAGGGGCGTCCCAGGTAAGATAGCAAGAATCAGCTTTGATATCAGAAACCACAATGTTTCTTGGTGGAAGAGGACGGTCTGTGAACGTATTGGAAACATATTAAGACTTTCATTATGGTTACCACCATCATGATTGTTAAGAAATGAATGACTGCTAGAAAACTTACCTAGAATTACTACTTTGATAGTGTGGTGGGCTGAGCCATAGCAATTAGTGCCAGTAAGTTTGTAGTCGCCTTTGTCTTGTCTGATCGTTTCAGGTATGCTGATTTTGGTGGTAGATTTTGTTCGGTTCACCTCCTCTGTTTCCATCAATAGTGTCTCGGTTGGCTTCTCAATGACAACCCCATCCTTGGACCATTGAATTACTGGCATTGGAAGACCAATCACCTCAGCAGGGATTTCAATGGCCTCTCCCTTCTTGACAATGATGGTATTTCTCTTGAACTGCTTCAACATTATCACGGTTGGGATAACTACAACACAAGAGGCATTTTATGAAACAATTTCAGAGCAATTATGGAAGTATAATGTTACAACGTGTTACTACACATTTATAGAATAACTTAATGTATAGTGTTACTGTCACATACCTTCATCATCCTGTATATTAGCACTAATAGGCTTTGAGGGTTCACCATCTCCAACCTCATTACATGCCTTGACACGGAACTGATAAAGATTGTTCTCTGAGAGGTTTTCTAATGTGACAGTACAGTCTGGGCAGATCTGACGATTGGCAACTTCAAACTCAGTTCCATCTTGTCTCATCTTCTCAATATAGTAGCCTCTTATTGGGCTGCCTCCATCACGACGAGGTGGCTCCCAAGCGAGAGTTATAGTGCCCTTGGTTCTCTCAGTATAATGAAGTTTCTCTGGGGCAGATGGTGTACCTAAAATGAAGAGAGGAGTATGTTTTGTTATTATTTTAGACAGAATTTAAACCTTTGGAAATGGTAGCCATTTTCTTCTGCTTCGTACCCTTGGGATCTGCAGCGAGAATAGGTCCAAGGTCTGATGGAGCGCCAAGGCCATACTTGTTCCTTGCTACAACACGGAACATATATTCCTCTCCATCGAGCAGGTCCCGAATATCACACTTGCATGAAGCAGTTTCGATAGGTTGTCTAAAGATGTGCATCTTTGCATCCTTTCGCGTTACTTCGTAGCCAATGATATCACTGCCACCGGTGTCAATTGGATCAGACCAGCTCAGGCCAATATTTCTCTTAGTGACTCCAACAACCTTCAAATCAGCCACAGGCCCAGGAACATCTAGTTGAAAACACAAGGTAAATATCAATAACACAGCAAAACTCTGGATGGTAAAACTAAGTCAGATATTTCTTCTATGGAGACTCACCCATGACATCAACTCTAGTGACAGCAGATTTGGTGCCACTGCTGTTGGTTCCAAATATCTCGTACTTTCCATGATCTGTTCTCCTGGCATTCTTTATAAACACAACACTGTTCTTTCCTTCTGTTTCAATGACAACCCGCTCTTTGTCAGGTTCACCGTCATCTTTTGTCCATTTCACCTCTGGTTGAGGTCTGCCAGTCACAATGGCAGGTAGTCTCAGGGCATCCCCAGCTTTGATAATAACTCCGTTCTTTACAGAGACATCAAAGTCGACGATTGGGGGCTCTGAGGAAAAATAAATACCTCATGAGTATGCTGTAGATCATTGTTACACAACAACATTAATTGTATCTTCAATATATATTTGCTAGCTGGATTTGAAATTTGAGAAAATGTCATGAGTACATGTAACCGAGTTGAAACAGTGATAAACTCAAACCTCACAAGTTCAAATACCCCCACCCGCGCCATCGAATTGCTAGCTATTCGGTGGGGTAGCTGGTTTCTATCGGGTATTAAGGAGAAGTTTGAGATTCGGGTGAGCAACTCGAAATGCAAGGACTGTTTGCAGCAACTTGACGTCGGTCACATACACTCAGTCATTGTTAGCAGTGGTGTAGTCAGGGCGATACAGAAGTTTATGCTTTATATCCATCTATTGATTGGTGGATATTGCACCAATCCCTGATTAATCAGTGGTACGTAGCAATGATGTATTTCATTGACCAATACGGAAAACGATCGTATTCCATGCTCTCTACCCGCTGTTTGTTTACACCAAGTGATATAGCTTATCTAATCGCATGTCTCATCATTCTTTTAGCCTTTTATGTATTATCAAGTCTACAGTAACAAATTGAAAATAAAAAAAATCTGTATTGCAATTTAAGTTTAAGGTAGAAAAGTCATTCACAATTACACCATTGATTGTTCGAAAACATCAGAGTACACTGCAAGGGTTTGATGTGCAACTGACATTTGACACATTTTACAGGAAAGCCAAAACAAAACTGAAGCTAGCAGGCCGAGCGGTGGTTTCCGGACACAGATTAAACAGCTAAATTGCACTTTCAGTTGAAAATCTCCATTGAAGACGATTTCTAGTCTAGGATTAGGCTTAATTTGTGTCAAGCAAACCAGCCCAAGTGTTTACTACGTTCAAAACTACATCTTAAAACCACTTGTGTTTTCTTACAGGTTAGATTTGTTTTGTTTTTTACGTCAAAGGAAATCTTAACAAAATCTATAAAAAACATAAAGAATTGACTAAAACTAATCACAGAACTACATAGCTGGTTTCTAAATGGATACCTTGAGGTTCTATCACGGTGACAGGCTCAGTCATGCCTGGGGCTCCTGGTCCTGCATCGTTAACAGCCACCACACGGATAATGTAGTCAGACCCCTCTGTCAGGCCGGTCACAGTATATTTATGTTCCTTGCATCGAAACTCTGTGTTACGTTTCCAGTCTTTCTCTCCAGCCAGGACACTCTCAACGTGGTATCCTAATATATCTCCTCCACCGTTGTATAAGGGTGGAATCCAGGCAATATCAACGGTTGTGGCAGAGGTATCAAGAATCCTTGGAGTGGGTGGACCAGGTGGCACTGTAGAAACATACATGACACGTGTTAATGCCTATAATATTGATAAAACTGCATAAAGACTTTTTTTTTTATCTCCAAATTTTGTTAGACTTACAGATTGCATCCTGAGCGACCTGAGGGTCCGTTGGGACACTGAAGGGGCCAGGGCCTGCCAGGTTCTCTGCGCATACTCTGAAGATGTAGGCCAAGCCCTCCATGAGACCCTCAATCTTCACTTCCAGAGTGTTGAGCGGGTTACGGTTCACTCTGGTCCAGTGTTTGCTGTTGATCTCCTTTCTCTCAATCCAATAACCCAGGATGGGACTTCCATTGTCCTTGGGTTCATGCCAGGAGATGTGCATACTGTTGGCATTAACCTCTAAAATCCTGGGCACGTTTGGAGCATCAGGTGGATCTTAAAAGGTGAGAGAAAAGGGTTGGATAATGTTGAAATGGTGAGGTTACAAAATTTAAACATTTAAACCTGATAGTTAGGTTATCTATATTTCATTATAGATATTTACCAAATTGATTCTTTGCAACAAGTGGCTCAGAGACACATGAGGGTCCACAGCCAAACTTGTTCTCAGCAGTCACACGGAATATGTACTCCTTTCCTTCAATCAGTTTGGTCACAGGGTAACTGCAGCCCTTGAGGGTTGAAGTCACTGTGATCCATCCAATCTCATCATTCTTGTTGTCCTTCTTTTCCAGTATGTAGTTCATGATCTCACTGCCACCGTCATCCAGAGGTTGATCCCACATGCAGATGACAGAGGTGCTTCTGATCTCCTCAAATACAAAGTTGACTGGAGGTCCAGGTGTATCTATAAATCAGACAAATGACAAATAAGTTGTGAGAATAGTGCACTGCAATGCTGTCACCGTGACTGAAAAGAAACTGTGAGAACCAGCATCTTACCAAGGACATTGACCTCACAGGATGCAGTTGCAATGCCATGAGTGTTCTCCACCTGGATGGTGAAAAGACCATGGTCGGTTCTGACGGAGTCTCGCACCAAAATGGCTGTCTCGCCCTTCTTGCTCTGATCAAAGGACAGACGCTCAAGGAGTGGGGGGCAGTGCACTTCAGGCTCAGGTTCTTGAACTTTGCCCTTTACTTTCTTCTTCACGATAGGCACCCCTGTTTTTTTGGTTGGCTCCTTCCTGACGTCCTCCTCATTCTTGAGCCATGTCACAGTGGGGTAAGGAGACCCCGAGATGAAAGCATCCAATCGGATCTCATCACCCTTCCTGGTGCTGAAGCCAGACTGCACACGTGCATGGAGGGTAACCGTGGGTTTATCTGAAACAGGATGATAGAAGTTAAAGCACATATTGGATGTCATGTCTATAGCAGAAGCTGATATACTTCATGAGATGCAAAATGACAGTTTTGAACATGGCCGTACCGACAGGATCAGCAGCTGCCATTAACTGAGTGCTTCGGGATGGCTCACTGACTCCAGCAGCGTTCTCAGCTCTGACGCGGAACTGATACTCATGTCCCTCCGTCAGACCCGTCACAGTGTAAGAGAAACCAGGCACCAAGGTTTGGTTGCATCTCTCAAATTTGTCTCCATCTTTCTCAATCTTCTCCAGAATGTAGCCAGTGATTGCGCAACCCCCGTCATATGCTGGTGCTTTCCAAGTAACAGTGATTGACTTGGAGGTTGGGTTGTGAGCCTCAACATCAATTGGTGCATCTGGCTTTTCTGCAAATAAGAAAACAGGAAGAATATAATCAATACGAATAGCTACAAGCAATACTCTCTGCAACCCAGAAGGGTTGAAGAGTATGGTATCATGTGGTGCTGTATGTTTTTATCAATTGTAAATTAAAGACTTGTTTCCCAACACTTACGCCTCTGTTCCTCAGTGATGACAGGATTGCGAAGCTCTAAGTATTCCCCAGCGCCAATCTTGTTAACAGCTTTCACACGGAAGTAATACTCGCAGTTGAGGAATAGATCCTTGACATTCCAGCTCAATTGGTTTTCTCCAGACATCACAGGCATGAAGGTTTTCTTAGATTTCTCTCTACGCTCCAGAATGTAGTGGATAATAGGGGTACCTCCATCACTCTCTGGAGGTTCCCAGGTAATCTTGCAGGAGTTCTTAGTAACTTCACTGGCATTGATGTCCTTGCATTGACCAGGTAGACCTGTAGATATGACACAGACATGTAACATAGCCAATGAAACAGTTCTACAATGATATAGAGCAACTTCATGTAAATTAAAGTGAATTTCTTTTTAATGTGTTGTGTTTTACAGTTTTTTTTACTTTCATTTTTGCTTTTGATGCTGCTCTTATTCATTTTTATGTGTCTGTGTTTTACTGTTTCTACTTATATTTTAGTTTTTATTTGCATATCTGTTTGATCTATTTGTGAAGCACTTTGTAACTACCTTAAAAAGGTGCTATGTAAATAAAGTTTATAATAATAATAATAATAATAATAATAATAATAATAATAATAATAATAATAATAATACAAATATTAAAAAATAAAATGTATTAATTTTTATTATTATGATTATTATGATTATTATGATTATATTACATAGACAATTTACCAATAACTTTAACGTTGATTGTTCCTGTGGCAGTTCCAAGAGTGTTCTCCAGTGTGACTGCGTATGCACCAGCGTCGGCGTGCACACACTTCAGCAGCTCCAGGTGGACACTGTTGAGCTCACAAGTCATTGTGAGTCTGTCACCAGCCTTGCACTCTACTGTATCTTTCTGCCATACCATCTTTGGCTTGGGGATTGCTCTATATGGGACTTTGAGATGCAGTTTTTCACCCTCAACAACCACAACGTCCTGTGTCTGCAGATCCATAGTAGGAATACCTGATAGAGGAGACACAGAGATGCACGTTACCTCTTTGCAACAGGTGGCACATGAATTCCACATGGGAGCATGATGAGTATACTTACAATCTGGATCCTTGGCAAAGACTTTGTCAGAGATTTTAGAGGGATCGCTGACACCGATGGAGTTGATGGCGCGAACTCTGAGGACATATTGTTTCTCTGGGATTATGCCCTCCTCTACCCGGTATGCCAGATCCTTGATTGGACGAGAGTTGACTCTCAACCATTTCTCAGTACCAGCCTCGGAGATCTCAACATGGTAGCCAGTTATATGGCTGCCTCCATTCTTCTCAGGGACTTTCCAGGTAATGGAGATGTGCTCTCTGCTGGCATCTGGGATGGCCAAATCAAGTGGCGGAGATGGTGGACCTGAGAAAAACATATTATTATTATTATTATTATTATGAGGTTGCCACTACCATAACAAGAGTTGACAATGTGTATTCATTTTTAAATGCATATTGCGTAATAATACATATTGCTAACCAAGCTAGTATCTATTCAACAGAAATGCAACAGAGAACTTACTTGTAGGATCCTCAATTGTAATGTTTTCTGTTGGTTCACTTGGATCTCCAACACCAGCTTCATTCTCAGCACGGACTTGGAACTGCACGTCAGTCCCCTCATCCACATCTGTCACTCTGTACTTGCATTCAGGTTCTGCAGTCTTGCCAGACTTCATCCAGCGGGTTGCTAGTTTCTCTTTCTTCTCAATGACGTACCTAAAAAAAAACAAAGGATTTTTGTATTTTGTGAAAAATGTTTACTTCCTGCAACAACTGCACTGACAAACAGCCTTAGACTTTGTTCCTCACATACTTTGTAATGGGTCTTCCGCCGTTACTCTTAGGAGCTTCCCATTTCAGTTCAACGTGTCTCTTGGACACCTCCACCACAGTCAAGGCATAAGGTGGCCCAGGAGTGGCTGGAAAGAAAAAAAGAGATTAGTCACAAAACTTCCCCACCTGACTGCGATTCCTCATGATGAAAGATATGACACCAACAGCATGACAAAAGGCAGGACAGTATCTTACTGAAAGTATCTTTAGCCAGTACTGCGTCTTCCAGTTCGCAGAAATCACTCTGTCCAACCGCATTCTCAGCAGCCACACTAAACACGTACAAAGAGCCCTCGCTTAGTGGAGTGACAGTGTACTTGGTCTCCTTCACAGTGGTGTCTACAGTCTGCCAGGCCTTCCTCCTGACGTCTCTCTTCTCAACAACGTAGTTGGTGATAGGTGAGCCACCATCATTGTCAGGGGCTTGCCACTTCAGGTCAGCATTGATCTTAGTAATGTTGGCCACTTCAAGCCAGCGAGGAGGTGATGGAGGATCTGTCGAACAGAATACACAATTCAGAACATATAACAAATCGGCCTGTTCGTCAAACTGGCCTCTTCAGACTAAAAGCTAAGTGTGGGAGTGATCACTTACAGAGCCTTTCCTTGCAGACCACAGGATCACTCGGGTCACTGGGTTCACTCTCTCCAGCGACATTGACGGCTTTGACTCTGAAGGAGTACTCCTGTTTCTCCATCAGTCCCTTCAGGAAGTGCTCAGTAACAGGGATGTCCTCTGCCACGCGGACCCATTGCTCAGACCCAGTCTTCAGAAGTTCAATAATGTAGGACTCAATTTTGGCCCCACCGTCATGTTCTGGCCTGATCCATTCTAGGGAGGCAGAGGTTTTTGCGATGTCTTTGATGTACGGTTTTCCAGGAGCCCAAGGAGGATCTGTAAAACAATATGGGTTCATGAGGGTTTCTATTTTGCCGCTTAGCATTATTGTATTTGAAACTATCACAATGTTCTTACTTTCTATAAAAATAAAGAGGAGTAATACTGTAGCCTTAAACACCATATAACATACCAATTGGGTCTTTAACCAAGATTGGATCAGTCTCTGCACTTGGTTTTCCTGGTCCTGCAAGATTCTCTGCCAAGACACGGAACCTGTACTTTTTCTTAGTGGGCAGTCCCTTCACCCTGAAATTAAGGTATAGACATATTAGCCTGCCATTTTTTGCATACGTGTATAGATAATGTATTGTAATTTATAGTTTGACAGTGTCTCTTTCTGAGTGGTCCATGTTAACTCCTCCAGCGACCTACCTGAAGGTGATGTCCCTAATGGGAAGCTTGTTGCATCTGACCCATTTGTCATTTTCTGGATCAAACTTCTCAATCCAGTACCCAGTGATGGGACTGCCACCATCCTCATCAGGCTCATACCACGTCAGAGTCAGGGAGTCCTTGGCGATGTCAGAGGGCTGCACTCTTGTTGGAGCACCAGGAGGATCTAAAACCAGAAAACATGATAATAAATATCATGAATAGCATAAGGGTGGACCATATTCTGAACATTATACAGCATATTGATCTATAATACATAAGAAAGATAAATGTAAATAGTAAATGATGTACCAAATGAGTATTTGGCAGTGATTGGTACATGCTCCGCAGGGGCACCAATGCCATACTGGTTTTCTGCCTGTACTCTGAAGACGTATTCTGTCAGAGGAGTGAGCTTGAGGGCTTTGAAGGTGGTGTGTTTCACAGTGGAGGACAATTTCTGCCACTCTTCTTTGTCAAAGGGTCTTTTCTCTACTATGTAGTTGGTGACGACTGATCCACCATCGTCTCTAGGAGGGTTCCAGGCCAGGGTGCAGGATACGTTGGTGATCTCAGAGATATCAAAGGCAGCTGGAGGACCGGGCTTATCTATTGGGTGACATAAAAATAGAAAAATATTGATTAATTTGTCTCATTATGTTAATAACCACATTAGTCGTTTTTAAAAATGTTTAGCTGATATATAACAAAAATTGCGATTAAGGTCAATGTGTATTTTGAGCGATACATTCTATTTTCTCAGCTCCTCCTAAAACGATTTCCCACGTGCTGTGACGTACACATTTCATACAGCTCAAAGTGTGACGTGGCTAGCCTGTTTGTAAAGTTAGCTCCCAGAGTCAAATATAACTCTCACTGGCTTTTCAAACAACCATTCAACAGATGTTATTGAGAATTGCTCCTAGCTATATCTGGCATTACTTTTCCAAATAGCTCCATGAATGACTAATGTGGGCTGTTGTGGACCTTTAAGTTGTAAATCCCCTGTATTTTGTGTTGAAATAAACAAAAAGGGACACTGTACCAAGAATATTAACATCAACAGTTGCAGTTGCGCGACCACTGGTGTTAACAGCTTCAATGATGTAGGTGGCTGTGTCTTCTCTGGTGGTTTTGGCAATAGACAACATGGAATGACCCTTCTTGGTGTCAATAGAGATACGATCATCTGCTTTCAGGACATGGTCAGCCTTGGTCCACTTCACTTTAGGTTCTGGCTTTCCCATCACATCAGCAGGAAGCTCAATCTTTGTCCCGGCTTTGGCAGTCAATCCAGCAAGCAGCTTCACATCCAGCTGAATCTCTGGAGGCTCTATAGAACACAAATGAGTGAGCTTGCTGTAACAAAACAATGGAAGTTTGTATCAGGGGACTTGATGAAATGTATGTAGCACCTTTAGGATCAACGGCAAGGATCTCATCAGTAGCCCTGCAGGGTTTGCTGGCCCCCAGTCTGTTAATAGCCCTCACACGGTAGGCATACCACTGTCCCTCAGTCAGACCAGTCACCTGGAATCTAAAGGAGAAAAAAAAATTGGGTTATATGCTGAGGGTGCTCTTAATTTCTCAACCATTATTAATAGAATATGATAGACTAACATTCACAGTTTATCTTGAATGAAAGAATTGAACACCGATTTAGAGAAACACAAAAAGAGAATGGCTTACTTCAGCTCAGGCATGGGGTCACCACAAGGCTCCCACTTGTCTGTGCCACGCTGGCACTTATCCACAACGTAGCCCTTGATGTTTGCCCCGCCATCATACTTAGGTGGCTCCCAGAACATGAAGATGCCCGTTGCTGTCTTGTCCCTCCATTTCAGGTTCTCAGGGGGGTCTGGCACAGCTGTAGAAGAAAATTGTAGTGAATGCTTCAGTTATGTTATACAAATAAATGTCTCACTGCTTTCAGTCTCAAATAAATACTTACTGGCAGGTGAGGACACATTCACTGGCTCATCAATGTAGGCAGGCTCTCCTGGGCCACATTTGTTGCAGGCAGTAACACTGAACAAATACTCTTTGCCCTCAACGACATCAGCAACAGTGAACTCAAGGTCCTGTACGCCTGTGATAACCTGGGGAATTAATCACAATACAGAACTCAATAAACATTTGTGGCAGGATCAATAGAAAGTGAAGATGTGTGCTTTGTAGGTTATTGTTATGTTCTGAGTTCTGAGTGCCAAAAATTAAACCAGAGTGCCAAAAATTAAAGTGATGCCTTGACAATGTGTGAAAGTACTTCACTTAACAATGGAATGTTAAATTCCATACAAATTAAAGACGTGAATTACCTTTACCATTCCCATAGATTAACACAAATGGGTGTTAACTGCTTAAAGTGAGCTTCCTTACAACCATAGAATCTACAGTATATACAGGACAACTCCTGCTCCCGCAAAACTTGTTTTTATACCAGCGGTGGGTACTAAAGAGAGTGTGTGAATGACGATTTCCCCCAATGTCCATACTGCTCCTTGTTTTGTACAATATAAATTTTTTATTGTTATTAAAAATGTTTACCTACAAGTCAGCCTGTGGCTGCGATATGTACAATTACTTTGTGGACAATAAAAAACATTCTCTCTCAATTAATGTTCTGTACATCACTAATTTAAACCCAAAGTTATACCTTGACCCATGTTTTACGGGACACTTCACGCTTCTCAATTTGGTATCCAGTAACTGGACTTCCTCCATCATGCTCTGGTGCCTCCCACATCAGATGCACATGACGTCTAGTAACCTCTGCAACCTTAAAGTCTTTGGGTGCGCTTGGGGACGCTGAAATAAATAATGCACACAATCATTGTATACCATCAGTACTGCAACACTGTGAAAGAGATACACGTCACGTTTTTATTCATCACAAGGTTTCTTACCTATAACATTGACTTCAATCTCTCCTGAGCAAGAAGTCACATCATTCTCCAAATGCAGAGTGTAAGTGCCCTTATCTGGACGCACACTTGGAGTGATAACTAGTTCTGTGAAGGCGCTCTTTGTAACCATGGACACACGGTCACCAGCAGTGAGCTCCTTATCACCAAAGTTCCACTTTGCGGTGGGTGTGGGATATCCAGAGATAGGGACACGGATTGTGAGGGCATGAGGAACAATGACCTCCAGGCCATCCTTGAATGCACTGAGGTCCATTGTGGGAGGAACTGAAATTAAAACAGCAATGTTACTACAGTTCTGATAGTTGCATGTCTTGTATTCACTTTCAAATGCAAATTAAGCCCTATGTTGTTTTCTTTCTGTTTAAAGAAAACACAGAATAACATACCATGTGAATCGTCAGCCAAGATAGGTCCAAGTTTGTCAGCTGGCTCTGAAACTCCAGCTGCATTCTCTGCACACACTCTGTAGTGATACTTCTGCCCATGCTTCAGACCAGACACCTACACCGACAACAGAACGTGCAATATATCAATGTAATGTGGTGAGAATACAAACTAAACCTGGGACTGGGAAAAGGTATTTGTAAAAGCAAAAACAATTACTGCAGTAAATACCTTGTAGTATAGATCCTGGCAGAGCCTTGCATTGCATCTGAGCCACTTATCTGTCCCATCCTCGCACTTCTCAATAATGTAGCCTGTGATCATGCTGCCTCCATTGCTAATTGGTGTCTCCCACGTTAGCTGAATAGAGTTCTTGGTCGGCTCAGTGTAGTTGAAATTCAACGGCGGGCTTGGCCTCTCTGTAAGTAGAATGCATATTATTATTTTATTTAAGGTTATTTTTTGGAGTGGGGCAGTCCCAGTCTTGCATATTTTGTATATTCATTTTTTATTGGATAGATAGTGGAGGAGAGGGAATGTCAGCAGGGCATGGGCCAGATTCGAACCCATGCCTACATGGGTATATGTGTGCACTGTAGACCACTGGAGCACCCCAGGCCACAGAATGCATATGATTTAAATGTGTTCAACAGAGACCTTGCATAGACAGCTCTAAATGGTCAGAACAACTTTATAACCTACCAATGGGGTCCATGATCTTCACTGGATCAGTTGCAGCACTTGGCTTGCCAATCCCAGCCTTGTTTTCAGCTTTAACCCTGAAGATGTACTCCTTGTTTTCAACAACATCGTTCAGAGTGACTGTGCGATCCTCAGCCTTGGTGATAACAGCCACCTCCCACCTAACAGATGTCCTGTCACGGAACTCAATGATGTAGGAGGTGATCTCAGATCCGCCGTCAGACAATGGAGGTTTCCAGGTAACTGTAGCACCAAACCTGTTTACCACCCCAACCATCACATTCTCAGGGGCCTCAGGCACATCTGAAAAAAAACCCAGAGAAAATATCAGTTTTGATTTCTCTGCAAATGTTGTATGTTCAGTGGTGTTGGGATATTGGGATTCAGAAAATGTAGGACCATGCCAGGGATTTGTATTCTAGAAATGATTAGCAAGCATTGCTTACCAAACTTGTTCTTGGCTTGGACAGCAGTGTCTGTCTTAACAGTCTGACCACTGCCCACTCTGTTACGAGCACAAACGCGGAAGAGGTACATGGAGTCTCTCTGGAGTCCGCTGACACAATATTCTGGAGTATCAGCACGATCCGTTGACATCGTCCATGTCTTGCGCTTGATGTCACGCCTCTCGACCACATATGCAATTATCTTGCTGCCACCATCGCTCTCTGGCTCATCCCAGGCAAGACTGATCTCACCATCAGCTGTGTCAACCACCTTAAGATTCTTCACAGGTCCAGGGACATCTGCCAATCACAAACATTGTATTAGTCAGTTTCTTTTTTCTGGAGCTATCCAGCTTTAAGAATTAATAATACAATGTTCTCAAGAGCACACTGACAACATTTAGACTTACCGATGACGTCCAGGTTAATGAATGCCTCTCCATGTCCATGTTTGTTCTTGATGACAATCTTGTACCTGCCCTGGTCGGTCTTCTTGGGGCTCTTTAGCCGGTATTCTGTCCTGTCTGTGGAGGTGTCTATGTTCTGCACTGGCAGGCTGACATCTTTGTAGAACCACTCTGCATCAGCACGGGGATAGGCGTCATAGGGAATCGTCATGACGAAGGGTTTGCCAGCATCAGTCACCAGGTCTTGATCAGTGGTCTTGATCTTTGGCACAGCTGAAGTGGAGAAATGAAAAGTCTGATTAAAATGACATTTTCTTTTGTTTTTTTGTTTGGACTTCTATGTGTTGTTGTTTGTTGTTTCCTGGGTGTGATGGGGAGGGTTGGGTTTGTTCATTCTGGGTTTAAAAACAGAAAAATCACTAACTGTACTGTAACCTTATGCTTTAATGTCTTTAATATATATAATAAAGGACATTTCCATTTAAACTGTAAATAGATCAGTTTAAGAGTTATAGTTGGCTGACATACCTGCAAGTTCCAGCTTGGCTCTGGCATCCTTCTCCTTGGCAACGATTCTGTACTCCCCCTGGTCACGAGGCCTGATCTCACACACCTGAAGTCTGTGAACCTTGCCTTCGCTTATCATCTGGTACTTGTCTCCTTGGACAATGATCATGTTGTTTCTCATCCACTTGACCTCAACTCTGTCTTTATTGAGTTCAACCTCAAACACAATATCTGAACCTGGAGGCTCAAATACATCTGCTGGTGGTCTGATGATCTCAACTGGGATCTCTGTGTTGAAGCACAACATATACATACATCAGAAAAATAAAATCTATAAAGAAGAAATTGTGTCAAATAAGATACTAGAAATGAACAGCTTGCCTTCAACAAAGAGGCGGGCCCTGGATCGTCTTTCATCTACTCCACAGGCATATTCACACTCATCATCTGGTCGGCACTCTTTGACATGAAGTCTGCAGATCTTTCCTTCTTTCTCAAATTGGTATCTGTTCAAACACAACTCAATATCTTTAAAAACCTGCTGTACAGTACTCTCTGAGGAACCAACCCATTACTATGTCATTACAAATTGATGATTGAGTTACTATGAGTACTTACAGTGTAAATACACAGGTGTAAGAGCAACTTCATGCAAACGTGCACTATATTACTATATACTAGTTTTCCAAACAAACCAGTCAGTCAATGTGACATTTGTACAGTACCTGGGTCCCTGTCTGATCTCACGTCCATTCCTGTACCATTTGACGATAGCCTTTTCTTTAGACAGCTTGCAGGTGAACTCAGCATCCTCAAACTCAGTGATGGTCTGGTCTTTGAGCTGCGTGCTGAAGTCGGTGGGTGCTTCACTGATGATCAGTTCAGCAGTGCACTTGTCGTCACCAACAATGGCAGTGTATTCACCCTCATCATTCATGACGCAGTCCTTGACGGTCAGTGTGTGCTTCTGTTTGTCCGCCCTGTACAGAATGCGTTTGTTGAGGGTGATCTCCTGACCAGCCTTCATCCATTTGACGGTGATATCGGGTCGGTTCACCTTGCATGTGAAGCTGATGGTCTTCTTTTCTTGCGTGTCCACATCCTCAATAGGCTCAATGAACTTCAGTTTCTCCTCTGCAAGTTCAACACAACAACATGAGCTCATCAAGAACAACAAACAGCATGTGTACCCATCCCTGTAAAGTAATGATGTTTACCTTTTACACTGGCACTGGCAGAGCTCTTAGCATGTTCACCACGATGGTTAGTTAATGTGATGGTGTATTTGGCTTCATCTTTCTTCTGAGCGTCCTTGATCCTCAGCGAAAACACGTTGTCTTTCTGGACCATGACGAACTTGCTGCTCTCAAACATCGTCTCCTCATTCTTCAGCCACTTGGCTTTGGCTCCCTCCGTGTTCACCTCACAGTTAAAGACAATCTCATGTCCTTCCTTCACTTCTGAATCTTTGATAGGTGTGATTATCCTGAGTTTTTCTGTTATGAGAGAAACATATGTGCATTACTATCAGTGTCTATCAGATTCAGAGGATAGTAATGCACAAATTGCACACCATACCTACCAATGACAAACAAGTCAGCTGAAGCTTTGGTGGTGCCAATGAAGGCAATATAGCCTCCCTCATCCTTTGGTTCACAATTCTTCACAACCAGTGCTCTTCTCTTGCCATCACAGACAATGTCATACTTGTCTCCAGCCACAATCTCCTTGTCACCCTTGAACCATTTGACTTCATAGGTGTCTTTGGAGACTGAGCAAACAAACTCAGCCTTTTCTCCTTCAACCACCTCCTGACTCTGAGGCCTGGCAATAAACTCAGCAGCCAGTTCTGGAGGAACAAATACAGAGACGTTATATGTGTGTGCTGGCATCTTAACCTGCTATCAACCATTGACAGTATGTAAGGGAAATATCTCTTTCCAAAATGAACGTCTCACTTTCAATACTATTTATGATCAGAAGCTCTGTTGACGATCAACCCAATCACACTAAAAACAAATGCTTTAGCGCTAGAACATGGAGCTCATGTCACATCTCCGTACCATTCAGTTTCAGTGTAGCAGATGTTTTGGCTTTGGACAGTCTGCAGTTGTACTCTCCAACATCCTCCATTTTGAGATCTTGGATGATGAGAATTCTCTTCCTGCCGTCCGTAATCTGTTCATATCTACCTCCCTCAGGCAGTTCCTGGTCACCCTTGTACCAGGTAACCTCAGCGCTGGGCTTTGATACTTCACAAATCATCTTCACACTGTCTGTCTCTGTTCCCTCCACATTAGAAAGGTTCTTTGTGAACCTAGCCTCTTCCTCTGCAAGGAGAATATATTGTGATCGTTAGAACTGGTCAATAGCGTCAACAATTTGAATCTCATTGTTGGCAAGAATTAATGCAAGGCTTACCAACAACTGTCAGCATGCCAGAGGATTTGGAGGTCTTTGCGTCACATTCGTATTCTGCCTCATCATCAAAAACGGACTTTGTGATGATGAGAATACGCTGGACACCTTTGGCAATAATCTCATATTTCTTTCCTTTTCTGATCTCATTGCCATCCTTGAACCAGCGCACCTAATTGAACAGATAACCAAATATGAGACCTCAAAATGACACTGGACTCCTCTTATTTCCACTCGGTTGTCCTGTCCAGGTTTATTATATCTATTCACATTCCTTACCTTTGCACTCTCGCGAGACACTTCACACTCAAATCTGGCAGATTCCTTTTCCTTGACCTCAACATCATGGAGTGGTTTACTGAACTCAACATATGGAGCTGTAATCATAACATCATACATTACATTCTCTCTGATTTGCTGCTTGAAAGTTCTCTTCAGTTGTGTTTCATGTAGAAATTGGACTTACGTTCAACGTTAAGGAAAGCAGAGGTCTTGAATTGTTTCGCATCACAGGTATATGTCTTTGAGTCATCAAGAGTGCAGCTCTGAATGACGAGTCTTCTCTTGCAGCCAGCAGCCACCATTTCATATTTCTTCGTTTTGCGGATCTCCTGTCCATCTCTGAACCATCTGACCTCTGCATTTTCTCTGGAGACTTCACATTCCAGCGTAGCAGTGGCCTCCTCCTCAACAGTCTGGTCCTCCAGAGGTTTGGTGAACTCAACTGAGGGCTCTGTTTGGCAAAACACCATCATATTAGTGGCACAATGGAATACTGTCAGATAATCTCCATACTAATCAAATTAATAATGACTCACCGTTGACAATGAGTTTTGCTTGGGAATTGAAGTCCTTTGCAGTGAGTTTCACCTCACCAGCCTCAGTCAGCTTGACATCTCTTATAGTTAGAGTGTGACCTTTGCCCTCTGCACGGGTGACCACCTGATCAAATCAAATAAAGCAGGCCATTTTGTCTACGTTAACAAAAATATTTGAATCAACTACTTGTTGTGTTTTCTATAAAGAGTAGGGTTTTATGTTCTCCCCTGAATGGTCTAATGAAGTTACTGTGCCTTGTGGTAGTAACTATAAATACGTATAATGTAGAGTAATATTTGGCATGAATAATGTAAAAGTTACAGCTACCAAGTATAACAGCAAATGTGTAACACTTAGTTGCACAAACTCTTGACACAGTTAAAAATAACTTGAGCAATGCAGGACAGCCAACTATTATCTCAAATAGATAGGGCTGCAATTGGCTGCAGCTAACTCCTTATATGTAGAAAACATGTTGGTGATAAATGATTATCAAAAATGTTGAAAAGTATTCCATCTTTTTTAATTAAACATGTAGAAAATGTGAGAACATGTAAATTAAAGTTTTTGTGAGGTAGTTGGGTCTAGAAGGGATGTTTATTCAGAGGTAGAGAAGTAGCTTAAACAGGAGAACCAATGAACAACTATTTCAGGAAAAATAAAATGTACAATCATAAATCATGGGAATAACAACTTCATTAAATTGTAAACTATTTGTTTTTTGCATGTATTCATTCATAAAGCCTGTTTGTTTATGGTAATAGTTTAAGTGCTTGTAAATTTTACTGTACTTACCCTATCGCTTGGATCCATCTTTGTGCTTCCTAGGAACCATTCCACAACAATTCCCTCATATGACAGTTCACAGTCAAAGGTGGCAGTCTCCCCAGCGGTGACCGTAACATCCCTGAGAGGACGCAGCAGACCAATAGTCCGGGCTTCGGATCGAGGAGAAGACATTGTTAGTTGACTCAAGATAAACAAATAATTGTCACAGACATCTACATTTCATAGTATCCTGTCAGATGGGGCCTGTCCACAAACCTCTGGGACAACTGATTCAAGACTTAACTTTGGGGGGCCTACTTAATTTGCATGTTGAGTGTGTTCTCAAGAGCTATAAGCAGGCATGTTGTAGTTCGACCAATCACTGAGCACCCACTCTAGATAAGGCATGTGGCTTCTAAAATAGCCACAACACCTGATTGGCCATTAGCCTACCCCAACGCTACACTATCTTTTACTGTCAGTCAACTAGAAAAATGGTGAGTCGATTGTTACTCAACTTGCGACAATGTAGGGGCCTTGGGATCAAAGCAAAGCCATCTAAATACCATAATGTTGACCAAGTGCAGACAAAATCTGAAGCCTTATAATAAGGTAGCTGAAAGACAGTCTGCTGTGTGTATGCGTATGATACCACATATCACACATGCACGCAAGCATGTGCGCACACACACACACACGCACACGCACGCACACGCACACACACACACACCCACCCACCCACACACACACACTCACCTTTAACTCTAAGCTGAGCATTTGATTTTGCATTAGCAGCCGAGAAGTCAACTCCTCCCATCTGATCCATGCGAACGTTGTACAGGATCAGCATGTGCTTTTTGCCCTCCTCCTTAATCTCACAGTCCTGGAAAAAGAGAAGAAAATATGTCATTCAGTGAGGTATACTACTAAATACCTAATTTCTTCTTCACACATATAAACAAAGCATTCTTTCCAGCAAATTAAATGAGGGGTAACCAAGGAATAACACTCACAGGGGACTGATGAAGAGCTTCTCCTTTGAGCTTCCAGTGACCATGCACATCCTCCTCTGAGATCTCTGTCTCAAATCGAGCACTTTCAGTTTCTGTTACTTCAACACTGTACAGCGGACGGACAATCTTAATATCACGAGCTGCAGAGGAAAAATACAAATATGCATTTTATGAACGTAAAAAAAAAAAAAAAAAAAATACACAATGAGGTACTCTAATTCTAATCTACAGATACCATACCTTCAATGTTCAGTTTGGCTGTGGTCTTGTCAGAACCACAGTCGCAGGTGTATTCTCCAATGTTGCCTTTCTCTGCCTTCTTAACTGTCAGCATACGCTTCTTTCCCTCAGCTTTGAAGATCACATTCTTGGAGGGAATGATTTCCTGGCCATCTTTGAACCATTTCACCTCAGCAGAGGTCTTGCTTAGTTCACAAACCAGCATAACTTCATCCTTCTCAACTGCGGTATAGTTTTGCAATTTGGTGACAAAGTAGAGATCTCCCTCTGTAAAGTACCAAGAACAAGTAATGAGAAATGAAATGTGCCTTTAGATAAAATTACGATTGCAACTGTTTAAAAGACATGCCAGATTCATTTTAATTTGTAAATAAAACGACACAACATTCACTAACTTACCGAGAACGGTGAGCATGGCATCTGAGGTTTTCCCCAAAGCCTCCACTTTGATCCGGGATGTGTCATCAATGGACACCTCTTTGAAGGCCAATGTGTGCATCTTACCGTTCTCTGACATGTGCACAACTTTGCTGGGATGCAAACGTACATCATTCTTGTACCAGGTGACCTGGATCTTGTCATGGGAAAGTTCAATACTGAACTCAGCTGTCTCACGCTCCTTGACAGTGACATCCTTTATGGGCTTGACAAACTCAAGGCGAATTCCTAACAACAAATGCCATTAGTAAATTATATACATATACATACATTAACCATTGTTTATGCTCTGAATTAATCATTAATTTCATAATTAGGTTCTGAAGTCTCAATGTTAATTACCTTTGATAACAAGTTTGCCAGTCGTTCTCTTGTCCTCAGCCTCAAACATGTACTTAGCTTCATCATCATAGGCAGCAGATTTGATCACCAGAGTGTGTCTCTTCTTTTCATGCAGAATCTCAAACTTATCATCAGCCTTCAACTCCTGAGATCCCTTGAACCAGCGGATGCTCTTGACCTCCCTTGACAGCTCAATCTCGAATCTGGCTTCATCCTTCTCGTACACTTCGACATCACTCAATGGTGTGATGAAGTTGATTGGAAGTTCTAAAAGAGTTAGAGGAGTTTATTTAATTTGTTGTAACAATTTTAAAACAAAGCAGACAGACTCTTGATTAGAAATGACAATCTCACCTTTCACTTTCAGGTTAGCTGCGCACTTCGCATTAGCAGCAGAGAATGCCACTTCGCCTGTCTGGGAGACCTTGCAGTTGTACAAGGTCAAAGTGTGCTTGGCACCATCCTCAATGATTTCAATATCCTGTCAAGAACATAATGCAAAGTTACACTCCCTTGCTCATGAGAAAAACATATTTAAAAAGTGCATGGAAATCCTTGTCTCAACATTATTTCAGAATAGGAACTAAAGATGATGTGCTCAATCAGGAGTTATGCATCAGGTGCCTGTATCTACAGTGCCCTTCATAAGCATTGGAAAGAGGGAACATTATACTCCAACGGTTTGGATTTGAAATAAAAAAAAATCTTTGAGGTTAAAGTAGAGATTATTAGATTTAATTTAATGTTTTATTTTTTCAGATTGGTTTTACTATTTAGAAATTACAACCCTTTTTATACATTGTCCCCATATTTCAGGGAACCAGTAGTATTAGAAAATTGGCTTGACAGGTGTTTCTGGTGTGTTCTGTCACATCAATTGTGCAGGCATAAGAGAGCTGTCAATGTCTAGTATAGATTTTAGGCTTTGTGTTTGCCTTTGGAACCTGCTATTGTTGTCTATCAACATGAGGACCAAAGAGGTGTCAATGAAAGTCAAGGAAGCCATTGTTTGGTTGAAAAATCAACTATCAGAAACATAGCCAAAACCGTAGGTGGTGAGCTCAGCAGACTCGCAAGGGCTAGGTAGACTCGCAAAAAACAAATCGCAAAAGGTAGGCCAAGGAAGACTACAGTGGATGACCAAAGAATGCTCCCAATAATCAAGAACAAGCCAAACTGCAGAGGCATCACTGCAAGGTGCAAACCACTAGTTATCCTCAAAAATTATTGTCAACTAAATACTAAACGTGTGCTTTATTTGGACATTATATATTTTTTTCCAATACTATTTGAGCCCTGAAATGTATATATGCCCTGAAATGTATGTTTAAAAATGCTGTACTTTCTAAATGGTGAAACAATCTGAAAGAAAAAAACATTGAATTAAAGTTGACAATCTCTACTTTGACCCCATAGTAACTGTTTGATTTCAAATCCAAACTGTTGGAGTATAGAGCAAAAAGAAGACAAAATGCTTCCTCTTTCCAATACTTATGGAGGGCACTGTATATGGTTGAAATAGATGATTAAAATGAATAAATGTTAAGCCTGAATATAAAAATACTGTAAAAAAAATAAAATAAAAGCACATGGCTAATATACATACAGGGGATGGACTAAGCACTTCTCCCTTTAGTTTCCACTTTCCGTGGACATCATCTTCAGAGATCTCCACTTCGAAACGAGCCGTCTCACCATCAAAGAGCTCAACACCATACATTGGGCGAGCCACCTTGATATCACGAGCTATAATTGAAAATGAAAAAAGGAGTTAAACCCAGAAAACAACAAATATTGTTTAAATATATTTAAAACATATCTGTAATAGGTATTATGATAGGTATAAGCTCATATTTCTTTACCTTCAATATTCAAGCTTGCCATGGTCTTGTCTGTTTCACAATCACATACATATTGTCCCTTATCTTTGGCCTCCACTTTCTTAATGGTCAAGATCCTTCTTTTCCCTTCAGCCCTCATGGTAATCAACTTGGAGGCCTTAATTTCTGTCTCATTGTGGAACCATCTCACAGGGACATCTTTGCTGAGCTCACAGTCCAGATGGACCTCGTCTTTCTCGACTGCAGTATAATCTTGCAACTTCACTATGAATTTAGCATCACCCTCTGGAACAGCAAAACAGTTAATTGCAATATATATATATATATATACATTAAGATAACACAGAACAATCAAATGATGGATTCTCTCCATATGGTACAGCACAGAGAAACAATGCATACATAGTAGAACAAAGCACATACAAGAGGGAAAGAAAGAAAGAAAGAAAGAAAGAAGGAGGTACATAGGTATTACCTATCACCGTCAGGTTTGCCATTGTGGGTATTCCTTTGGCCTCTGCCTTAATCTGGCATGTATCGTCTACAGTCAACTCCTTCAATTCTAATACATGTCTCGTTCCATCAACATGGGTAAGCACAGTTCTGCTTTGATGGAGTTTTATTTCATTTCTGTACCATGTCACAGATACATTCTCATGAGAGAGTTCAAGCTCAAACCGAGCTGTTATACCTTGCTTCACAGTTTGGTCCTTTAGTAGTTTGACGAATTTGAGCCTCATACCTACAATATATATGGTAAGTGCATAACAGGTTTGCTGCAGCCCACTTAACAAGCTAGTCACCCATTAACAAATAATTTTAGAGAATAGTTATGACGACAAATACAATACGTTCTAAATTAAGTTAACATTAAACACAAACCAGGTCATTACTGATTGACAAAGGTAAAGCACCACCAAATAAATGATCATAAACTGTGTGTCGTTTTAACCAGTACTTACCCTCAACTGTAAGTTGGGCTGTTGACTTTTTGCCCAAAGCTTCAATAGTATATTGTGCCTCATCATCAAATTCACAGCTGTTTATGACCAAGATATGTTTCTTTCCATCATCAATAATGTCATATTTTGGGCCTGGTGTAATGATGTCAGAACCCTTTAACCACATAACCTTAGGCACATCCTTTGTGATGGCACACTCAAACTTAGCCTGTTTTTTTTCAGGTACAGACACGTCTTTCAAGGGGACAGTGAAGTCCATTTCCAATTCTGGGAGGTACGAATAATGGTTAAGTATGACAGTTCATTGCCTTGCACATGTTGCTACATCTTCCATTTGTATCACAGAAACAGTTTTAGATTGTTATTGTGAAATGCTTTCTTACCTTTGACTGTGAGCACGGCACTAGTGATAGCATTCAGAGCTTGGTAAGACACTTCACCAGACTGGTCAAGCTGGACGTTTTTCAGAGTGAGGAAACGTTTCTTGCCCTCAGCTTTGATGTCACATGTCTAAAAAAAAAAAGTACAAAGAATATGAGCAATATAGATTTAGATTTAATGTATGAAAAACATGGAGGCATTGAAAATACAAACACAATGATCCCAAGACTTACCGGAGACCTTGTTAGGGCCTGTCCTTTAAGTTTCCATTCTCCGGCCACATCATCTTCAGATATTTCAGTTTCAAATGAGGCTTCCTCCTTCTCAACTACTTCCACACTTGCCAGAGGCTTCAAGATCTCAGCTTCACGTTCTGTAAAAGTATAAAAAGTATACAATAAACATTCACCGACTTAGTAAGTAGCCTTCTTTGGAAAACATCGAAAGATTACTTGTTTGTTCAACCAACCTCCAAGTGTTAGTTTAGCTGCGTATCTGCGGCCTTCAACCTCCATGGCATATTCTCCTACATCATCAGGTTGTGCATTCTTGACAGTGAGAGTCATTTGCTTTCCTTCCTTCTTGACCTCAGTCTTATCAGTGGGATCATTAGGAATCTCTTTGTCCCCTTTGAACCACTTCCAGTTGGGGGTTTCTTTAAAGAGCTCACATTTGAAAGTGGCAGTAGCCTTGGGTTTGACATGCTGGTCTCTCAATGGTTTGACCAACCAGTCTCTGATGATTTCTTTATGGAAAGAAAAATTGTAAGTTTTAAATGTGAGTTTTAATATGCAGCGGAACAGACATGCTGTGTTTTAAATGTGTTAGCAATTTATTTTGGGGATTCTGTGTGTACAACCACATACCAATTATCTTGACATTTGTCTCTGTCTTGATGTTTTCACACTCGCAAGTGTAAACACCAGCATCATCATCTCCTGAGTTCTGGATTGTAATAGCGTGTTGCATTCCAATGATATTGATGGCCACCTTGCCAGCGATCTTTTTAAGGGGCTGACCATTCTTCTTCCAAACCACATCTCTCTCTTTGTTCAGCTCACAGGTCAGGTACATAGGTTGCCCCTTGATGACTGATGTCTCTTCCTCCAGATTCTTTATGAACTTCACAGGGAGTTCTACACAAAGGCATAGACATTAGGAGGACAAAGCTAATACGTTGACAAATATTGTATTATTGATAGCACTTGGGCATTTCCACAAGACTGTTATAATGTTTCATGTAGCTTTGAAATCACAGTCATGTTGTGGTTACAGATGTGTAATGCACATGCATTATGATTAATTGATCAAAAATCATTTATTTAGATTTTTCGGTTTTGTTATTTAACTATTTTTTCAAAATTAAAAATGCTTTAAATACCTTCAACAATGAGTTTGGCAGTGCATGTTACTTCCTTGCCGGCATTCTTGGCCACACAAGTATATTCTCCAGTGTCAGACAGCTGGACATCAATGATAGCCAGTTTGCGATCTTTGCCATCAGAGGTGAATTTGTGTTTTGGGCTCTCTCGTAGGTTGCTATCATCTTTCATCCATGTAGTTACAGCAGTAGAAGGTGAAACCTCACACTCAAACACAGCAGCGGAGCCAATTGACTCAGCTTCTTGTAACACTATGTCTTTGAGCTTCTTCACAAATTTCAGAGGAACTGCTTTGAGCTTGAACCCTCCGAAGGGCTCTTCAGGTGGGGGTTTGCCTCCTGCACCAGGTTTCAGTCCTCTGCCCCTGCCTCCATCACCTGGGGATGGAGTTTGCTTTGCTGAAATAGGAAAAATTTAAATTCATGATGACTTCTTTGTAACTTAAATTCAAGACGTATCGTTGTCATACATTCATACATCACACATATGCTACCATATCAAATAAACATTTTTAAAAATTCTCACCCCCAAGGCCTCTGCCTCTGCCTTTGGGTTCTTCTTTTGGTTTTCCATCTTGAATAGAAAACAACAGTATGACTTTTCTTAAGCAGTAAAGTGACAAAAATTGGCAGGAATGACACCAAATATTTCAGAGAGAAATTGATGATGACATACATTCAGTAGCATGCTAATGAAGCAGGTATGGTCATTATTTTAGATATTAAAGTTGTTTAAATATGATGATGTGGACATACAAAATGTAATCAAATGACAGACACACAAATTGAGAACATTACCGTTGGATGGTTGATGGATGGATACAAAACAATGTAGAGAAATGTACTATGTTAATACTGAGGACCAGGGGCCCTTTCAGTGTCAGTACCGTTGAACAAAATGACTGACACAGACACACACACTTAACACAGAATGAGGACAAACATTAAAATGAAGAACATGAAAACATTAAGATGGTGAGGGATGGAGGTAATATGATATGAGACTCCTGATTGGTGAGAGGCAAGGATCAGCAGCCACCATCTCACCTGGTCTGGCACCTGGCATTCCTGGGGTCTCAACTGCCCCATCCTCCAAAGATTCATCTCCCCAGCCCTCTGAGGAACCATAACTCTCAAGTGGTTCGAGTTCCCATCCCCAACTTTCCTCTTCATCTTCCTCCTCAATCTCTGGCTCCTCTTCAAACACCTCCTCTTCTAGCTGGGTCGAAATCTTTCTCAACTGCACAGCTTTAGGAGAAATCTCTTTCATAACTGGCACCTTTCCTTGACCGGTTTTCAGTGGTGCTTCTTGAGTAGTCTTTTCCTCTTGTGGTGTTGTCTTCTTTGGAACTTTTTTGAGAGCAATGGCTTCAATAGAATCTTTTGGTGAGACTTTTCTGGGCAGCGTTTTGGTCTTTCCTGCACTGGGCTTCCTCTCCATAGCAATTGTTTCAATTTCTTTTGGCTTTGGTTTCTCCACCCTAGGCGAGGGAGTCTTTTTAAGTTCTACGCTTTTCTTCATGGTGTCTGTATGCTTCAAGGCAATTTCTTTCTCTTTGTCTTCTGCTTCTTTTGGTATGTGGTCCACCTTTTTTAACTGCACAGGCTTCTCTTCCTTCAGACTCTTTTCCTCTCTCTTCACAGGGACTATCTTCACAGGAGGACTTGGCTTTAAGACAATGCCCGACTCTTTCTCTTTAATCGTCTCAGGCTCCTTGTCTGGAGTATCAACTTTTTCCACTCTCTTAAGTTGAGCCTCAGAGTCTTTTGGAATTTCATCTCTTGAAGTTCGACTTGGTGCTTTAGAATCTTGAGGTCTCTTTTCCTCTGATTTCTTTGAGGGTTTTTCCGGTTTTATTTCAGCTTTGGGTGTCTTTGAAAATGGCTTCAATTTGATGCTTTCGCTGTCTTGATCTGGTGTGGGAGTTAACCTGACCTTTGAATGTGGTTTGCCAGAATCCTGGGTCTTTTTACATTCAGGAGCTTGGTCAACAGGTTTCATTACCACTGCCTGTTGCTCTTGATTATCCTCTGAGATTATTTCTGACTTTCTCATGGGAGCAACAGGTTCTTTAACTGCTTCATCTTTTTGTGGTCTCTCACTCCTCTTAAAAGGTTCTGATTCACTGATTTGCTTTGGTTTCCCTGGCTCAACAGTTCCTTGTGTAGAAGATCTTTCAACTGGTTTTAACTTAACAGCTTCTTGGTCTTTCTCACCTGTTGGCAGTTTTGATACTTTCTTCAGAGATAAACTAGGTTGGTCGGTTGCCTCTCCTTTCAGGAACTTGGGTGTTTTCTTCAACCCAGTCTTCTCTTCTACTTTTACATCTTTGGGAGCCTTTTTCTGATACGCTGATTCCTCAGTAGAAAGTTTTGATGCAACTTCTTTGGGTTTTTCAACATGAATCTCTTCAGCTGGAGCCTCCTTCTCTATTGGGGGTCTTTGAGCTATTGTGGTTGTTTCAAATATGTCATAACTTTCAGACACTGTGACTTTAGATGCAGCCTCAAAATACATCTTCCCCTCTGATTTCTGAGGTATGACACCTGTTACTGCTGGTGCTTCTTCTAAGGGCATCTTTGGAACTTTTTTCAGCTTTATGGATTCCTGATCTTCCTCCTTGACTCTTGAAATTCTGGTTACCGTCTTCAAAGTTGGCACTTCAGGTTTTGTATCATCCTGAACATGAACTCTACCCTTTTGTTTAATAGCTGGCGCTGTAGAGTTTGTTTGATACAATGTTATATCTTCATACAACACAGAAGGCACTAAACAACATAAATAATTTCCACTACAAATAAACACAAGACTGACTCACAAACATTTTACAGTACAATAAAGAACACATTGACTCAACAAACATGTAAAACAGTTTACAGATATTGAAGCAAAATATGCCATAAATGACATTAACAGGTATATCATGTACCCAACTTGTTTAATGAGCTATTCAATAATAAAGCATCCTTACCTTTGCCTGCAGGTCCAGGTGCAGTAACGGGACCTTTGTCTGTAGAAATTTAAGTAAGATTCAAGTTAGTTTAGAAAAAATACAAAAAATGATTGCAAGGGATCTTATGGGAAAGCGCCTATAGTGCAGACATAATAATCTACCCACAACCACAACCAGGCAAACAAATAACGTTTTGGTTAGAGAAAAAAGCGTGTCATTCAATTCTTTGACTAATGATGTTTGATCAATTTCTTTTCAGTTTAAAATAAAAAAGACATCAGAAGACATAAGAAAAAAGACACATTACATACAGTAGTTTTTCCATTTTAAGGAAATATCTTATTATATTGAAATTGTATCAGGTATGTAAATACTTACCACTGAGTTCCAAGAAAATAAAAATTCAGTTTGAAAAACTATATTAGTCATTGCACTGGTACTTACTCTGCTACAACATTTATGTAATGTTAAGTGTGGCCTAAAAGATTTGCACTTAAACTGGATTTTAAAGGGAAGTGTAACATTCTTTATGCTACAAAAAAATCATGACCTAGGCACACAGACATAAACCTCTAACGAGGTTGTTAAGGATGCTGCAGACAGAATGCTAGACAGAAAGATTAAAGAAAGCTTCTAAAATGTTATTTCTGAGTGCCATTGAAAAAATCTAATGACACTTTTATGGTTGGTGTGTTGGTGTGATTGGTTCTTGTCCATTTTACTGAACAGCAGAATGTAGATTGACATTTTAAGAGGGCAACATAAATGACAAAACACATCAGACTCTACCTTGAGGGGGAGAAACTTTCTCCACAAGAGGAGCAGGCGCCGGTGGGGATGTTTTCTTTTCCACTGGTGGCACTTTAGCTAATCAAGAAATGACCATTTGGGCAAGAAGATTTGTTGAACATGGACATACACAAAAAGAGAACATTGACATTTGAAGAGAACAACATGAATAACAAAAACAGAAGAAACTCTACCTTCAGGGGGAGAAACCTTCTCAACAAGGGAAGCAGGCGAAGGCTTTGGCATTGGTGGGGAGATTTTCTTCTCAACTGGTGGCACTTAAAAAATAAGTATGCCATGGTCACAATCAAGAAATTATAATTTGAGCTAAGATTTGATAAAGAAAACACTGACACAAGAACACATTGAATCTGAACACAAGCAAAGTGGATTGCAATATGAAATGAAGACAACAGAAAACATAAGAATATGGAAGATTGGATGAGGGGCGACCCTTAGGTCTAAAAACGTATTATGTAACATTTCACATTAAGACAAAACAAAGATTTAGACAGAAAACATACAAACAAACAAGAGAGAAGAATACATACAGTATGTTGTTAATCACAGAAAAGACATAAGATACTTGTGAAGATTAGGTTTTAGTGCTATGTACCGCACTTTTGAATCACAAAAGAAGTGAAATGCATACCATTGTTGTTTGAAGAACATGACAGAATCATGAATATGGAGAAGGTAAGATGTTACAGTAACATCTTGCAAATTCAGATGTTATTTTCATATTCAGGATGACTGTATGAATGTGAGTTCCTCAGATTAAATACCTTTATGAGGTGTTGGCTGCTCAATCCTTTGAAGAGTTTCATATGAGATTTCCTCTCTCTTAGGAGACACAGCTTTCTTAGATGGAGTCACCTCTTCCACAGAAGAAACAGCTTTCTTAGATGGAGTCACCTCTTCCTTAGGAGAGACAGCTTTCTTAGATGGAGTCACCTCTTCCTTAAGAGAGACAGCTTTCTTAGATGGAGTCCTCTCTTCCATAGGAGAGACAGCTTTCTTAGATGGAGTCCTCTCTTCCATAGGAGAAACAGCTTTCTTAGATGGAGTCACCTCTTCCTTAAGAGAGACAGTTTTCTTAGATGGAGTCCTCTCTTCCATAGGAGAAACAGCTTTCTTAGATGGAGTCACCTCTTCCTTAGGAGAGACAGCTTTCTTAGATGGAGTCACCTCTTCCTTAAGAGAGACAGCTTTCTTAGATGGAGTCCTCTCTTCCATAGAAGAAACAGCTTTCTTAGATGGAGTCACCTCTTCCATAGAAGAAACAGCTTTCTTGAATGGAGCCCTCTCTTCCATAGGAGAAACAGCTTTCTTGAATGGAGTCCTCTCTTCCATAGGAGAGACAGCTTTCTTGAATGGAGTGCCTTCTTCTTTCGGATCTACAGCTCTTTTAGATGGAGTTCTCTCTTCCATAGAAGAAACAACCTTCTTAGATGGAGTCCTCTCTTCCATAGGAGAAACAGCTCTTTTAGATGGAGTCACCTCTTCCTTAGGAGAAACAGCTCTTTTAGATGGAGTCACCTCTTCCTTAGGAGAGACAGCTTTCTTGAATGGAGTCCTCTCTTCCATAGGAGAAACAGCTTTCTTAGATGGAGTCCTCTCTTCCATAGGAGAAACAGCTCTTTTAGATGGAGTCACCTCTTCCATAGGAGAAACAGCTTTCTTCGATGGAGTCACCTCTTCCTTAGGAGAGACAGCTTTCTTGAATGGAGTGCCTTCTTCTTTCGGATCTACTGCTCTTTTAGATGGAGTCCTCTCTTCCATAGGAGAGACAGCTTTCTTGAATGGAGTCCTCTCTTCCATAGGAGAAACAGCTTTCTTAGATGGAGTCAGCTCTTCCATAGGAGAAACAGCTCTTTTAGATGGAGTCACCTCTTCCTTAGGAGAGACAGCTTTCTTGAATGGAGTCCACTCTTCCATAGGAGAAACAGCTTTCTTAGATGGAGTTACCTCTTCCATAGGAGAAACAGCTTTCTTAGATGGAGTCCTCTCTTCCATAGAATAAACAGCTTTCTTAGATGGAGTCCTCTCTTCCATAGAAGAAACAGCTTCCTTAGATGGAGTCCTCTCTTGCATAGAAGAAACAGTTTTCTTAGATGGAGTCACCTCTTCCTTAGGAGAGACAGCTTTCTTGAATGGAGTGCCTTCTTTCTTAGGAGAGACAGCTTTCTTATGAGGAATGTCCTTATCACCAAATACATCTTCAGTGTTTGTGGAAAGAATTACAGATTTCTTCAGTGGGACTTCTGACACTGGGTCAGTGTCTGTCACAGTTGAAATATAATTTCTGTTCTTTGTAGAAACTTCTTCATGCACTATTTGCCTTTGTTGTGCCTTTTCTCCTTTTAAAGAAATATCATCAAGATTTGACTCAATGAACTCCTCTCTTCTCTCATATCTCATAGCTTTGCCTCCATGGGACAACTCCTCTCTGTAAGAAACTTCCTCTGCCAGGGAAATCTTCTGCATCAGATCCGTCTTCAGGGAAACTTCCTGTCTCTTCTCAATCAGTGTTGTTGCCGTTAACTCAGTCCTCAACGGAACTGGGATGACTTAAAAGAAATGAAGAGATCAAGATGCACACCATGCAGCGGTGGCAAAGAGGAATGACAGTACAACACTAAACAAAACAGACACTTTCAAATTGAGCATTGTTTGGAAAATGTAAAGCAATTTAAATTAAAGATGTATATTGAACTTTTAAATAGATGTTAATATACCGAAGTGAAATATGAAGACTGCTTTTAGGATTAAACACATGGCATGTAATGCAGTAGCTCACAATACCTTTTTCCTCTAGAGTTTCTTTGGGCTGAGGTAGAACTTCTACTTTTGCAGTAGGAGTAACTTTCTCTGGTTTCTGGGGCACTATGATTCAAACAAGTGGTTTCAAAATTCAGACATAGCCAGAGAAGCATATGTGTTCATTCCTATAAAAGTGTGCTCAGGATGGCATCAAGCATACCTTTGGTGAGAACAACTTCATCTTCCTTTTTAGGTTTAACTACTGCTGGTTTAGCTACTGCTGGTTTAGCTACTGCTGCTTTGTCAGATGGCTCAACCTTCTGTTTTACTGTTAGGATGTGCATGACATCACCAAACAAAAGGAAATACATGACAGTACAAACACTATAAGAACAGAAATACTCAAAAGATGACAAAAATGTTTAAGATGAAAAATAAGTTTAAGAATTTCAGAGTAATTCCTGTTTCTTGTCGAACCTACCTTGCTGTAGAGGGGTTTCCCTGGGTGCCTCTAGCTCTGGCTTGCTAGCTGCTTGCTGTGGTTTTGTACTTGCCTCTGTCATTGGTGTCTTTGTCTTCACATCCGTGATAACTTAAAAGAACATTGTGAGTTGTTTTTGAGGCTTTTCAAAGTATTGATACAAGAGAAGCCATAATGTACACTCTAACGAGTGCTTAGCACATTCACTAAGAGTTCACTGACATTACTGACAAGACAATCACTAAACTGACAAGACAATCACTAAACAATCAACCAGTCCACAAAAACACATGACAATTCACAGAAAACATTTAAAAAGATGTGTATGATTCTGAGAAACAAACCAGTCATCAAACATAGAGGGAAACAACACAGTTGACAAAGATAAATAAAGAAATGATTAGGTTTGTTGATTGAATAAGTTCAGTTCAGTTCAAGTATTTACAAATACCTTTTGTTGGAGTAGCATCTGTCTTTTTTGGAACACCATTGTCTTTGGCTGCCGTTGGTTGGGCAACTGATACTTCTTTCTTGCTTATGTCTGGCATTTTCAAGAACATTATGATTTAAGGGATGATTGACCCTTACTAACAGCCAGTCATTATTCTGCAGACTTAGAGTCAGCAACCAAAGATTTAGATTTGTTTATGTAGCTACTGCTTAGCCATAGCATAATTGAGAGCCTACCAATGTGTGGCTGGACTCTAAGCTACATTATCCCTACATACCACGAGCATATCATATTGGGATTGACAGTTTAAGTAAACACTTTGTCATATAAAAGCTAAGATAAAGTAACAATCTAAATCTTGGGTTGCGACTCTCTAAGTCCATAAGATCAAGAACAAAAACACTAAAACACTAAAAGAGATAAGCAGAGATTATATAAAAGAGAGCAAAGATTTGTTAGAGCACCAACAAGACATTTATGGACACACAACAACACAAACTTTTTTTTTGCAATTCAAGATGGTTATTGAGCATTTTTGCAAAAATGGAAGCGTTGATATATACCTTTTTGTGAAAGCACTTCTTTTGGAGGTGGCTCTGGTTTTCTAATGGGCTCAGATTTGGGGAACTCCTCAGGAACTTTAAAGAACATTTGTTTTGTTTTAATGCGAACAAACAGACAAAAAACACATAAACGCACCAATCACAGAAACTAGTCAAACAATGATTAAAAAACACAGGTACACAGACTGACACACATTTGGACTTAAACACAATAATACAGTAACATACAAAGAGAAGAGTAAGAAAGGAAAATAGATGCAACTGTACCTTTGGCTTGTGGAGCCTCTGGTGTCTTTTTGGGTGTGGGTAAAGGTGTGGCCTTTGGTTCAGGTTCAACCTTAGTCACAGGTGTCACCTTTGGCTCAGGTGCCACGTGAGATTTAGGCACATCTTTCAGGTAATACAGAAACATCCCCATTAGCTACTACTGTATACAGATAACAAAGTTCTAAAAGAGTTAAGACTAAGAAAAAGCAAAAGTACACAGTCAACAGTTATAACGAATCACAAAGTAGGCAATGACCTCATGAATAACTCCACAAGCATTGACATGACAGTGGGTATGATTTACAAAACGACAATGCACAAAACAATGATAATCCAAAGACATTAATTGAAAGAACAAAACCATTATGGTCACACATAAAACATGTCATACATAACACACACACAAGTAAACAAACACAAACATTGTGAGACATACTGTGTGCTAAGTTAATTTAAGAGTTTTGATAGTAAAGCATTGTTCTAAAGAATAGGCTGACATAAACAAGATGTGATACCTTTGCTGGGCTCTGGTTGTGAAATCGCCTTCTTGAGTTCAACATCATCTTTCAGATATGTTTTAAAGTTACCAGGCTTATCTGATAAAAAAAATTAAAGTCAAAACGCTAAGTAGCTAGACAGGTGATTTTGTTGTTTTGCTGCTGTCCATTGTATTGTGATGATTTAAAAGGATTAAGTACTATATTGTAAGATGTTTCTAATGAGTAAGATATTTGGTAAGAGTCCCACTGACACAATAGACTGAGACAAATGAATAATCACAAATCACACACAACATTACCTTTAGGGGTGGGCCAATCTTTTTGTTCAGGTTCTTCCATAGGCTTTCTTGCATCAGGTACTTAAAAACATTATAGTTCTATTACACTTTCTATCTCTGCAACGTACTGTATAGGTTCTACTTGATGACATTTTTCATACATTTGTTGACACAAATAATTAAGAAAGAAAGATTTGACAAACACAACATTGTGAAAGTAGGACTTAACAGAAAGAAAGAATGACAACACAAGAAAAGAGTTGTGTGAGTACCTTTGCTTGGAGCTGGTGACTCCTGCACTGCTGGCGTGGAGGGCTTCTTCTCCTCTTGTTTCTTGTGAACTTCAGGAACTTGAAAGATATTTCCTTTGTTAGAATACTACTGTAAAAGCTTGTCTCTTTAGTACTACAGTATCAACTGATTGCACTAGCAAGTGTTAATCAGAGTACTTAACATTTAACACAAAGCTGAAACAAGAACAATTGCAGACATACTGTAAAAGAACAGATAACAGCAATTATAAGCGCCAGCTAAGCACAATACATTAGGGGATATTTTATTAGATGACAGCATGTAGACACACTTACTGTTGCACAAGAAGTCATGTAAGACAAAAGAGCTTGGTTGGACTTACATGGTATTTTTATATGACAACACTTAAACACAAGATAGCTGCGCACAAGAAGTTATGACAGACAAAAGAGCTTGGTTGGTCTCATTTGGATGAGAGCATTTTTACATAACAACATGTACACACAAAGGTTGCTGTCAAGTAGCTTAACAATCATCAGCATGATAATGATGATCTCGCTTGTTAATTTAAGCCATAAGCTTTAACTGCCATGAGCTGCCTTCACTTTGTACAGTATACCTTTGATTGGTACTTCTTCTCTCATTCCCACTGTTGTTTTTTTAACACTCTCATCAATGGGTATCCTCGCTGCTGATGAGAAACAGGAGTCAACTTAGAGGTGTATAAAGCTGATTACATTTTGATAAGAGAACACAACACATTTCAAAACAATCAACAAATGTAATCACTGACACAACATGTATTCTAGAAACTGACCATCAACATATCATTGTATAAGACATTATATAAGTGGCAATGAAGCACCACATGACAGTACAAGTAGTAGTAATGAAGTAATGACAACATTAAGAGATTAACTTGTGATTCTGTATTTACAGTCAAACAAACACAGATAAGAGGGATTGGACATACGTAAGCAGGTGAGTACAAGAACATTTAGATAACAGACAACATAAACAACGCACGTTGGAAGATTTACATAACAGACAACAAACTAAATCTGCTTAATGACTTTTTTTTAATGACTTTTAGTCATTGGCAGACATTTAGTTATTATTATTGTATTGACTGTGACACGTTATCAGCAATAGCAAGACCGTTGATATACCTGTGGTTGTAGAGAATTGAAGTGCTACTTTTTCTTCTTGCATTGTCCAACTTTCAAATGCTACCACATCAAAGGATAATAATCAATGATGGGAAAATGAGCAGAAATCATATGAAATCACTATCATTTGTTTAAGTCATCCTTACACCTGTGTAGTAACACTGTAATTCCTCAACCTTATAAGAAACATTTCCTATTCCACTTTTGTGAAAATGCTCAGCTCCATTACTATACAGCAACAAAGACATTACCAAATTATTGTACCACAGTATGTTGCTACAGTGTTGTGACAAGAGAAATCATTGTGTTATAACACAGGTATAAGAGCAAATGAATGTACAGTATAATGTCACGCTAATTCCTTGGATTAAACAGTCGAACAAAACTCAAAGGAAACTGAAAGGATGGTTGACGTGGTAATGGTGACTAGTAATATTTAGTAATGAGTTAAACTGCCTTTTAGTTATATTATGATGAGGATGAGGGATGATGGTTAAATCAATAGATTAATGAAAAGTAGAAGCACAGTGCTTTGCATTTCTCACTTCAATCAAATGTAAAAAAGCAGCATTTAGGTATCAGGAGTTATTAGTATATGTTAAGATAAAGGTAAATCACTTAATGTTGTACCTCTCACTTCTGTCTTCTCTTCATAATGACAATATTCAGACGACTCTTCTTTTGATTGAAAATTAAGAAATATTTAATTGTACCAATTAAATTCCAGTTAACATTCATGAGATTTTATGTGAATGATTGACGTGTCCCATTCTTACCTCTGTAAGTAACTAAAGATGGTACATCTGGCACTTGTATTGATGAATCTGGGACATCTAAGGATGTTGTAATAGATAGTTTCAGTACCAATTTGATGATACATTAGAAGTAAATATTAGTCTAACATAATTTTTATGACAGTAAAACCTCACATTTCCAACAAAACCTGTCCAATAACCTGCAACAATGTCGACGTTCAGAACGATGTGTATGTTAGAAGAGGCTAATAATGTGTGCAATACATTATTTGGATAATCCCCTAGAGATGCTTTACAGCCCTAACCCTAACCTTACATTACCTTAAACCTTAGTAACCTTAGTAACCTTAGTAACCTTAGTAACCTTAGTAACCTTTGTAAATTGTTTATTGTCAACATAGCCACAGATAATAGTGTACAGTTGCACAAAGTATCTAAAAAGGACTATCCAAATAGTGGTATCAGAATGTCAGTGACCTTTTCATGTCTGTGACTTACATGTGAGTAGTGACTATTTTGAAGAAATACTCACTAAAACCAATAACATAAAAAACAATTGGTTTCAGTACTTTTTGACTATTGTCTGATCTGTTTCTGATAACGTGGCATGTGGGGTTTTACTGTTCTGGAAAAAGTTTAATTTGGCAGGCTAAAAAATACTCACCATATGGGACCCTTCCTAAACCAATTTCTGTGAAAAGGAGGAGGTAAAACATTACACACGTTGTGTATGCACACAATGATGTATGGAAATGCCATCTAGTTGGTAAATGTACAGACCTTTGCCTGAAAGGTAAAGTTCAGCTGTGCTTTTAGCTTCCCCCATGGGTTCCAACCGCGCAATCACTGAGTAAACGCCTAAGGGATTAGCAATGAACCATTGTTGTATTTATCAGGGAGACGCGAATAAATTAAATGACTTGACTGAAGAATTTAGTTGACTACACACCTTCATCTTCAGAAGTTACATTGCGGATGGTCATAAAGTGTCGTCGACCTTCACTTCTGAAGTTATACTTAGGGCTCTCTTTAAGTTCCCAGGTGTCTTTGTACCATGTGACGATCGCATTGTCAAAAGACAACTCGCACTCAAAGCTGGCAGACTGGCGTTCATTCACCTCAATGTTCCGGATACGTTTGGTGAACTGAATTTGATCAGCTAAAGGCAAACAATGGGAGTCAATGTATATACACGCTGTGTTACATGTTTAATCTAAACTATGTTTAAAACTTGTTGTTATTTTCAAATATCATAACTGCTGACATTCATTTTTTCTTTGAATAATATTCTATAATATTGTGATTATTGACTTCTTAATGTATCTCAGTTAAATGCAGTAGTAACATAAACAAAGACCTAAAGAACAACACAAAGATTGACATACATGTAAACTAAGAGAAGCAAAGAGGTTAGTAAGGGACAACCTACAGGTGAGCAACTTGTTCATCTGTGAAAGGTGTAAGAATGACCCCTTACCTGGCTTGTGGTAATCTCCGTCTGATAAGAAAAGTAATGGGGGAGGTACAAAACTGTTAGGTTAGGTACACTTCTGTGCCATCCCTGCCCTTGAGGAATAATTAAATGGAGACTCACCTGTAACTGTCAATTTGGCACTGGAGATGTGTGGGCCACAGACAACACGGTAATTGCCCTCGTCTTTAGACTGACAGTGTTTGATCTTCAGTATGTGACGGTCACCGACAATGCTGATTTCATATTTGTCGTTGTTGTCAAGCTTCTGCGTTCCCTTGTACCAGGACAAGGTGATCTCTGGGTAGTTGATCTTGATCTCACACTCAAACACTGCTGACTGGTCTTCTACAGTGGTTTGGTCTGTGATATCCCTCACCAGAGTGACAGGCTGCAGATACAAGCATTCATTCTCAATACATGAACATTCTAGGTAACATTTTCAGACTCCCATACTCAATGTACTGTTTTAATCTGTTTGGAACCTTCAGTACCTCAGCCTGCATTCGTGATTGCAAATCAGACATAAACTTGGTCAAATCCTCCTCAGTTCTTCCTCCATGCTCTGTCTCCTGGAACAGAAAAGGGACACTTTTGGAGTGTAGAGCCGAAAAAAGAAAAAATGCTTCACTGTCCCATACTTACGCAGGGCACTGTATGTGAACTGTGTATTTACTTAATCCCCAAATATTTATTAATTGAAGAATGCTTTGAGTTTTCAATAGAATTTTCTTGGCATGCATGCCATTTCACAACAAGTTGTATTGAATGAAGGACTGCTGACAGTTTAAGTTAAGTTAGGTTATTTAAATTCTTATCTCACCTGTTTTCCACTTTCCTCTTCCTTCTCCCTCTTCAGCTGCTCAATAGCCTGAAGAATTCCACGGTAGTCAGTGATTCCATACATTTGAGCAACTTTCTCATACTCTTTAGGGTCCACACCCCTGAGTAATGCCACAATATCAATGTCTTCACCCTTCTTTGGACTTTTCTGCTTGGATGGTGTCCTGTGAGAAGAGGTGTGAGAAAAGGGAATACGTACAGTAAGGTTAATATCACCAAGTGTTTCCAAGCATCGAAACTATTGGTGGCATTGCATTTTTTTACAACCACACATACTTCTTCAGTTTTGCTCTGAAGTCTCCATCAAGTCCTCCTGCATCTTTCTTTTCGCTAACATTCAATTCAGTGTTGGACTCTATTTCACCATGTTTGTTGGACGCAACACATCTGTATCCACCAGAGTCTGATTTTGTCACTTCTTTTATCTCCAACTTGGCCTCCTGGCCCTTCTGCTCAATAGAGATGCGACCGCCATGAGTGATCTGCCTCCACTTGCCCTTCATCCACTTGACGTTAGGAATAGGATCACCTCCAACCTTGGCAATGAACGTTGCAGTGTCCTCTGTGAGTAAGACACAACACAAAGTTGGCTCCATGTGAAATCCCTGAATTTGATTTGGGGTTTTGGGAGGTAAAATATTACATCTAATTGAGAATAACTTTATCATACTTACTCTCAGTTACAGTGGTAGTCCTGGGCTCTTCAATGAAGAACAGGTTATCCAGTCTCTTAGCTGGAGCAGAGGCTGCTGGGGCTGATTCAGTGGTTGCAGGTTTGGCTCCTGATTTATCTGGATTTAGAAATAATTTTAGTCCATTTATAAAACTTGTTCCTAAACTGTAGTTAGGCATCTGCCCAGGAAGAAAGACCATTAAAGAAGTACTTAACTAAAATATTTGACACAAAACGCATTGTCAAATACATTTTCCAGATAAGCTTGTCATCTATGATGCTTGTATGCACAAAGTAGTTACAGTATACATGTATGTTGGAACCGTATCAAAAGTAAACTGATTAGGAATATACTTGAAAAAGATTTATGAGAAAGTACTCCTTTAATGAATAAATAGATTAAAGCCTCGGCTACATACTATAGACAAAATCTTCAGCTACAAAAGTACAAAATCTAGTTACAAATGAGATCTCCAAATAAAATGTTAAAAATCCTCCAAACAATTAATGTGGAATTTAGTTTCTCACTCTAAATCTCTGAATAACAAAAACAAGATGAGAATATTTTTTTTGTGGAGAAATACTTTTCATGACATTAAAAGCGAGATACCTTTCACTGTCACTTTGGACTTGCAGAATTCACTGTATTAAAATATCATTTAACAATTTTGCTCATATGAGCACTAATACATGGCTTCCAAAAACGAATTCAATGATTGTTAAAAAAATTACTTCAAAAATTACTTGATGACAAATGACAAAAATGTTCATATGAACATAGTACCTTTCACTGTCAATTTGGACTTGCAGAATTCACTGCCAGCATCATTGGTAGCCTTGCAGAGATAGTCCCCTGCATCTTTTCTTGATGTGTTGCTGATCTCCAAAGAGGCAGTGCCATCAGCAAAAGTGATTCTACAGTTAGCAGAGGATTTCAATTCCTGCCTGTCCTTCATCCACTGAATATTCAGAGGAGAAGATCCACGAACATGGCAGCTGAGATTCAGCTTCTCACCCTCGTTTACAGTTACAGGTTTGAGAGGGATGTCAAATGTAGGAGGCATCTTGTGTTCTAGTGAAGTCAAATGAGAAGTGGGAGAGTACATACAAGTTTTTTAGAAGCATTAGCATGAAAATGTTGAGTGCACATCGTGATGCAACTAAATCCAATACGATAAATATACAAATAATACACACCTGATATGGAAAGTGACACTCGGTAGGATGCAGTGCCAGCTTCATTGGTGGCTTTGCAGATGTACGTGCCACGGTCTGACTGTTGAGAGCTCTTGATACACAGCAAAGCCGCGTTGTTCTTAAAGGACATGTCATACTTATCAGAGCTGTGGACTTCTCTGTCGTCTTTGTACCAGCTGATGGTTATAGGTTGAGATCCAGACAAGCGACCCTCGAGTTTGACCAGCTGGCCCTCAGCATCCTCCATGGTCTCTGCTGGCTTTTTGGTGAAGTTGGGTGGGTTTTTGCGCTCTGGTGACAAAAATAGACGGTACACCAATTGTAGGTTGAATTATAACAGTTATGACCCTGAAGTTGATATATTCAAGAGCAACATAGGAAAAGGCAAAGGAGAGAAAAAATATTATTTTTGTTACACTATTTCACAACATTGTTTTCTAGAAAACCTACTGAAATATAACCCCAGTTATGGCTCACAAAAATATGACTAGAGCAAAGTAAGGACAACTAGTCTATGAGTATGGACAACAAGTGATGAAATACCTTTACCAGACGCATGTATCAACATTCTTGTGAGTGGATTGAGAGGCATGTGTTAGTGACTTTACCTATTGTCATCTGAGCGTGACAGATATCAGTTCCCGCTCCATTGGAAACTTCGCAAGAGTATCTCCCAGTTGCCTCAAAACTGTCACTGTTCAAGACGTCCAAGATGCAGTAGGTCTCAGTGGTTTTTACATTGTATTGATAAGAAGCATAGATCTGTTTGCCATCCTTCATCCAGGTAACAAATATTTTGGGGCTTCCAGTGTATGTGCATTCAAGTTTCAAAGGTTGCCCTTTTTCAACAGAAATGTCCTTCAGCTTCTTCACGAAGCGTACTGGTTCTGAGAAGAGCAATAATTGACATTAGTTACATCACTGTTATAATGATAGGATGAAAAAGACTATGAAACACTGTGGCAGTGCTTCCAGTGGCTGATTGATACCATACATTTGGATGAAAGACTTTAGTATGAATAGGATTGGATAGGACAGCATTATTATCACCATAAGATATTGAGTATTGTCCATCATTTGTCAAAGATCCACCGTCTTTAAGCCAGGAAACCTCCAGAGGAGAGGATCCTATAACCTGGCACTCAAATCTAACTGGCTTTTCTACAAGCAGTTGGAGATGAGTACACTTGTTGGGGAAGTAGGGTGATGTTTGGAAATCTAGAATAGAGTACTTAAACAGAATGCATATTTGAATTTGTTACCACAGGTAACATGTGTGAGGGTAAAATGAAGCAAAGATGGCGGGCATCACCTTTCACAGTTAATCGGCAGCTGGAGGAGGCAAATCCAATACGGTTCTCAGCCTTGCAGTTGTATTCACCCTGATCTGACTTAACCATTTTGCTTAGTCTCAAAGTAGCAATGCCGTTTGAGTAATCCATTTTGCAAGCATTGGTAGAATGCAGCTTTCCATCTGCTTTAAACCAGGACACGGTAATATCTGGGCTTCCTCCAATATGGCATCTCAAGCAAACTGCATCATTCATAGGTACATCCATTGATTCCAAAGTCTCAATAAAGTATGGTCGTTCTAAAGTAACAGAAAAATAATTAGATAAACAATGAACATGTTGAATTAATAAATGTAGCAGTGTAGAATGCATTTCTTAATGTTTTTACCTAATATGGACATCTGTGCGTGGCATATGTCACTTCCGACTCCATTGGAAACTTCGCAAGAGTATCTCCCAGTTGCCTCAAAACTGTCACTGTTCAAGACGTCCAAGATGCAGTAGGTCTCAGTGGTTTTTACATTGTATTGATAAGAAGCATAGATCTGTTTGCCATCCTTCATCCAGGTAACAAATATTTTGGGGCTTCCGGTGTATGTGCATTCAAGTTTCAAAGGTTGCCCTTTTTCAACAGAAATGTCCTTCAGTTTCTTCACGAAGTGTACTGGTTCTGAGAGGAGCAATAATTGACATTAGTTACATCACTGTTATAATCATAGGATGAAAAAGACTAAGAAACACTGTAGCAGTGCTGCCAGTGGCTGATTGATACCATACATTTGGATGAAAGACTTTAATATGAATAGGATTTCCATCAAAAACTGTGTGTGAGCTTAGCTCTACAAGATGCTGATCCAACATTATGTGTACACTTGTAGCTATACAGGAGTGTCTGATTTACCATGGGTAATTTTTAGAACAGCAGTATTATCATCATAAGACGTTGAGTATTATCCATTATTTGTCAAAGATCCACCGTCTTTAAGCCAGGAAACCTCCAGAGGAGAGGATCCTATAACCTGGCACTCAAATCTAACTGGCTTTCCTACAGCCAGTTTGAGACGAGTACACTTGTTGGGGAAGTAGGGTGATGTTTTGAAATCTAGAATAGAGTACTTAAACAGAATGCATATTTGAATTTGTTACCACAGGTAACATGTGTGAGGGTAAAATGAAGCGAAGATGGCGGGCATCACCTTTCACAGTTAATCGGCAGCTGGAGGAGGCAAATCCAATACGGTTCTCAGCCTTGCAGTTGTATTCACCCTGATCTGACTTAACCACTTTGCTTAGTCTCAAAGTAGCAATGCCGTTTGAGTAATCCATTTTGCAAGCATTGGTAGAACGCAACTTTCCATCTGCTTTAAACCAAGTCACGGTAATATCTGGGGTTCCTCCAATATGGCATCTCAAGCAAACTGCATCATTGGTAGTTACATCCATTGATTCCAAAGTCTCAATAAAGTATGGTCGTTCTAAAGTAACAGAAAAATCATTAGGTAAATAATGAACATGTTGAATTAATAAATGTAGCAGTGTAGAATGCATTTCTTAATGTTTTTACCTAATATGGACACTTGTGCGTGGCATATGTCACTTCCGACTCCATTGGAAACTTCGCAAGAGTATCTCCCACTTGCCATTAAACTGTCACTGTTCAAGACTTCCAAGATGCAGGAGGTCTCAGTGGTAGTCACATTATATTGATAAGAGGCATAAATCTGTTTGCCGTCCTTCATCCAGGTTACAAATATTTTGGGGCTTCCGGTGAATGTGCATTCAAGTTTCAAAGATTTCCCCTTTTCAGAAGAAATGTCCTTCAGCTTCTTCACAAATTTCACGGGTTCTGAGAGGAGCAACACATTAGCAAACACAGCAATAGAATAACATTAGTTACATCCCCATTATTGATATAGCATGTGAGTGAATAAAAAAAAGGCTATTTTCAGAATGTATTGTCATGCTAACCAACCTTTCACCAACAGGTTAACTGGGCAATTCTCCTTCCCAGCATCATTAACGATCTGGCATGTATACTCTCCAGCATGTGATTTGTCGATTTTGAATATCTCCAGAGAAGCTCTATTGTCACATAAAGCAATTTTACAGCTCCTTCCAGACATCATTTCTTTACTTCCCCTGAACCATTTAACTTTAAGAGGGGCACTTCCTTTGACTGTTGCTAAAAATGTAACATTTGTGCCGGGCAGAGCTTCCTTTGTCTGAGGGTTTTCCACAAAAGATGGAGGTTCTAAATACAAAAAAGAAATTGTTGTCGGTTAGATATTTTCTATCTGAAGCTAAGCAGAATTAATGAATTAATAAATTAGAACAATTAGAATGAATAAAGTTATGATGTTGCTGAAAATAAATTCTCTATATCTACTGACCTTTTACAATAATTGAAGCACTTGTTTCACTTGATCCTGCAGTGTTAACTGCTTTGCATGTGTATTTTCCAGAGTCAGACAACTTAAGAGATGGCACTTTTACCATGCAAGTGTTGTCACTGCATGTAATATCATAATTTGGTCCACTCCTGATCTCCTGTCCATCATGGTACCAAGAGGTAATGAAAGGTGGGGAACCAGAGACTTTGCATTCCATTTCACCCGGTTTACCCACAATATAATGGGTATCCCTCAGCTTCCTGATGAATGTGGGCGGTATCATCTTATCTGTTTAAAAGACAATAAGTAACGCTGAATTGCCAAGCTACTAATAAGATCATGAAGTAAACATAATAGTTAATATCCAAGACCATTACGGCAGGTATGCAATTTGGAACCAACCTAAGACAGTGAGGGAGGTTTTGCAGGACACACTGCCAACTTCATTTTTGACCTCAAATGTGTAGTCTCCTTTATCTCCTCCCGCTGCAGATAACACCTTCAGGCTGGAGACCATCTTGACAAAAGTTATCTTATATTTTCTGCCAGAGGAGAGCTCGACACCATCCTTGAACCATTTAGTTTTCAGCTCTGGTGTCCCGGACACAGTGACCTCTAGAGATGCTGTTTCACCTGACTTGACATTGAAAGACTCTGGGCATTCCACAATTTTAGCAGGTTCTGAAAATTGGGACCACAATTCATATTTAAATAACAGAAACTTACCAATGAACTGTGCATTTATGGTTGGGGAATGGCGCATTACAAACCTTGAACCGTTATGTTGGAAACACATTCCACAGCTCCAGAATCATTTCTGAGTTGGCAGGTATATTTTCCTGCTGTGGTCGAGTCTGCTTTAAAGACCTTCAAGGTGACCACGTTGTTCTCAAAGGTTATTTGCCGGTTTTCATCATCCCTAAGAACATGGTCCTTATCTTGAACCCAAGACACAGTCATTGGCTCAGAGCCTTTGACAGTGGCCATCAGGGTGACTTCCTTACCAAATATGACTGACTGGTTGGTAAGTTTCTTCACAAAAACGGGTGGTTCTGAACAATGAGGAAAGATGGTGGTGAGGAGCAGCAGTCAAACAGGAATTGTTTTAATGGTTTATGAATAAAGGCTAAGGCTAAGGGTATAATTTACTGACCTCTGAGTCTAATTGTGGTATGGCAGGTTTCACTTCCTACACTGTTTGATGCCTTGCACACATATTCTCCAGCATCTGACGCCTCCAATCCAAGAATATGTAGAGTGGCAGAGCTACCCTCATTGACCATCTTATACTTTCTGTTTTCCTTAAGATGCTTTCTGTCTTTGATCCAGGTTATCTCAAATGGTGCTGTGCCAAACAGCTCACAGTATAGGCTGGCATCTTTGCCTCTAATCCCCTCGACAGGTTTCGGTACTTTGGCGAAGGATGGCGGATCTGGAATCAATAAATCAGTTTCGTTAAAAAAAAAATAAGATTCACCGGTAAGCAGTTTGCATCTCCACAAGCAATTGGGCATAGGCAATTTCAAGGGAAAAAAAGATCCTCGGAGGAGCATGCCATTCAGTCCATGCTAGGGGTATCCACAATATGCAATGGTATAATCCAAACAGTGACTACTAATGTCAATCAATTGAACGAAAAACACTAAGTCAGACTATTGGACAATGATAGGAAGAATCATCCTTTGAGACTCATGCTGAAGTTATTTTATACTAACATTAATCCCACACCACAGTGGAGAACAGATAAACTGCAACAGGCAATGTAACAAATAAGTCACTCAAGACATTGAAAGGAGGAATCATTCGCTAGGGACCATGCTGAACAATATCATGGAAGATCCCACATCACAAAATAGAACAAATAAACTGCAATTTCCAAAATAAGTGAACAGAGGAATCATTTTTAGAGGTCCATGCTGCAACTGTTTTACAGAAAAATCCCACATCACAATAGAGAACAAACTAACTGTAAAGGGCAATGTCAGAGGTAAGTCACTCAGTCAATAAAGGGAGGTATCATTCCTCGAGATTCATGCTGCAACAAAAAAAAAATCCCACAACACAGTAGAAGATGATTGAAGTGCACCAGGCAATGTCACAATCCAGTGACTGACCTTGGACTGTGAGAATGGTGCTACAGCTTATACTTCCAGCATCATTGTGTGCTTCACAGGTGTAGACTCCATTATCAGCATATCTTGTGGTAAGCAGCTCAAGGATTGCAGTTGAGTCAACAAATGATGTTCTATAGTTGTCACCATCTGTTATCTTGTTGTCATTTTTGTACCAGCACATTTTCAGGGAGCGTGCACTGGTAACCTTGCATTCAAGACGGAGTGGCTCACACTGTTTGACAAACATTGTGGTCGGTAATTTCAGGACATATTCAGGGGGTTCTGCAAAGCCAAAACATATGAAGTTACAATTCTAGAATATTAAGGAATATGATAGGCAATAAAAATGTGAAGATGCAAGACAGGCAATGGGCTTGCTGGATGCTATGAGTAAGATAACAATAGACAGTCCTGGAAAAACAAAGAAATGGTAAGCATGGATTAGACAGAAAGAAAGATGCAGATGAAGGAACGATGCAAATGGAGAAAAAAAGAATGGGTTTAGTGATGGTGGCAAAAACAATGTGTATAGTCCAACCTTTTACTAGCAAATTGGTGGCACACTTCACTTTGCCAGCACAGTTGCTAACTTGGCAAGAGTAAATTCCACTTTGCAATGTTCCAACTGAGTAAATCTCTAAGAAGCAAGAAAAGTCTTCCAGTCCAACCAAACAAGATGGTCCAGTAATGAGTTCAGTGTCATCCTTGAACCATTTCACAGCGAAAGGCGGTGTCCCTTGAAAGACACTCTTGAAGTGTACAGTGGATTTTGGAATGACGACCTGAGACTTCGGAGGTTCGGAAATAAACCTTGGTGGCACTAAAAATCAATTTAAAGTAAGAAAAATGTGGGACATGAGTTCCTGAACTGGAGCCTTCATAAATATAAGAATATAATGAAAGTAAAACAAATCAAAGCCAACCATACAAATCTGACCTTTTGCTTTAAGTGCACCGCTGCACTCACAATGTCCAGCCGCATTTGTTACTTTACAGGAATACTCTCCTGCATCTTCCTCCTCGAAATGTTTCATCTCCAATGACACTGTATTGTCTACGTGTGCCAACTTATACTTGGCTTTACTTGCAAGGACATGCCCAGCTTTGCTCCACTCCACTGACATTGGCAGAGAACCAGCAACCTTGCATTCCATATAAATCGCAGACCCCAGAACATCCTGAATCTCCATCAATGTTTTCATGAAGGTAGGAGCAATAACTTGTTCTGTTCAAGGGCAACAACAAAAGCCCATTAGACATGGACAGAAATACTACATTTTCCTGTCAAGTCTCTCTGTAACTTAACCATTATAAGTTATTTAGCACTGACCTATGACAACCAACGTGACTTTGCAGTTGCAGGTATCAACAGAGTTTGCTGCCTCAAACAGGTAGGAGCCTCCGTCGTCCAGCTGTGTAGACAGAATCTTAAATCTACTGAGATTATTCTCAAAATGAAGTTTATGTCGCCTGCTTGGTAGGAGTTCTCTTCCATCTTTTGTCCACTTGACTTTGATCTCAGGGGTGCCAGATACCCTGCATTCCAAACTGACTGGATCACCAAGAGTAACCTTGAGCACCTCTGTCTTCTCTATAATCTTAGGCGGTTCTAGGATACAAAGGAGCTTACATTATGATTTGCTATAAAAAAGGATGATATTTAGCTTTAAAATGCTGAGCTTGAAACCATTTAAAGCAAGTAAAGACAAACCTTGCACCATGAGGGTTGCAAAACACTTGTCTTGTCCAGCGTCATTCATGACTTGGCAAGTATATTTTCCACTGTGACACACTTCACAGGCAGGAATCCTTAAAGTTGCCACATTATTCTCAAACATCCGTTCAATCTTAGGATCTTCCAAGATCCAGTTCTCATCTTTTTGCCATTGAACAGACAGAGATGGTGACCCCATCACAACGCACTGAAACGTAGCAACATTTCCTAAATCCGTGGAAGCGTTTTCTATCTTCTTTACAAAAGACGGTGGTGCTAATATGAAGAAAACATTTCATTAGAATAACATTTTTAAAGGTACCAGAGCATTGTGAATGTCAGTGTTGACAGTAATAACTTCCATAATGACTGACCTTTAATAGACATTGTTGCACAGCCTGAACAGCTTCCCACCTCGTTAGCAACTGTGCATTGATAATCACCCACATCTAAAGCATCACAGTCCTGGATTTTCAGGCTCAGGACATTATTAGATTGTAACATGAAGTGCTTTTTATTGGATCTGATCTGTTTTTTATCTTTGTGCCATGTCACTTCAAATGGAGCTGTTCCTGCCACCTGACAGTCAAATACTGCCACATCGCCTTTCACAACCTCAAGAGGTGTCAATGACTCTACAAATGACGGGGGCTCTGAAATAAGGAAGTACATTTGAATGAGCAAGACAAATGGTGTCGACAAGTATCTGTGAAAATGCTAACATTCTGTCTCAACAGACTAGAGGTGAACAAACCTTTCACTCCTAGTTCCATACTGCAGCTTTCACTGCCTGCTTCATTGCAGGCCTCACAGTAGTATACTCCACTGTCTCTGACTCCAGCATCAGCTATCTCTAATCTCGCCGTGGAGTTTGTGAATGTAATCTTATGCTTGTCGCTTTCACTTATCTCAGTCCCTTCTTTGAACCAACGCATAACTATTTCTGGAGTGCCAATAACCTTGCATTCGAACAGTTTATTCTCCCCACGTTTCACAACTGATAATATCTCAGGTTTTTCAAGGAAATTAGGGGGTTCTGCAAAAGAGGTTAGATAAGTACATGTAAATATATTACAACCAATGAAACTCAGAAATATTGACAAAGACTGAAGTTAAGATCAATGAAAACCTTTGACAAAGAGTGTTGCTTGGCAAATGTCGGAGCCAACATCATTGTGTATTTCACAGACATAATCTCCAGAGTCTGAGGCTTTGGCAAAGAAGAGTTCCAGTGAAGTTGAGGTGTTATCTTTTATCACAGAGTGATCAGAGCCTGATGAGATCTCCCTTTTGTCTTTGAACCATTTAATGGTCAAGGGCGGAGTGCCGGACAGAAGGACATTAAACTGGACCTTCGATCCAGGCAAAACATCCATTGATTCAGGCTTTTCTAGAACAGATGGTGGTTCTGTTGATGAAAGGAGGGTAATCATTTTTTCCATTGCTCTAATTTTCACACATACATTTAGATGCAAGAGTAATTGCGGTCTTAAGTGTACAGATATAGAGTAACTTCAAGTCTACCATTAACAATTATGAAGAGCATAAAATCTACTCAAACCTTTCACAAACAAGGCACCAGAGCATTGGTCACTGCCTGCTTTGTTTTGAGCAATGCAGGTATAGCTGCCACTGTCCGCACTGTCAAGACGACTGATTTCCAGAAATGCTGAGTTGTCAAAGAATGTGCATTTGTGCTTCTCATCAGTCTTGATCTCTTTCTCATCTCTGCACCAAAGTATAGTTATGGGCAGAGAGCCAGACACCAGACATTCCAATTGGGCAAATGATCCTTTGATACTTTCCATTCCCTTCAGTTGTCTTGTGAAAAATGGTTTGATTGTCTGATCTATCGTATATATGAAGCAAATAGTACAAAGTTAGCTTACTATAAAGATGGGGTCAACAGGATCTACATTTTTAGATAACAGGTTGTATGAGCAACTGACCTAGGACAGTGATTTTGGCCTCACAAGAGCTGTTCCCAACGTCATTTGAAACTTCAAAGGTGTATTCCCCACTGTCACTTTTCTCAGTAGAGAGAATCCTGAGTTTGGAGCTCTTATCTGTGCTTTGTACTTTGTATCTTTGGCCTGACGTCAGCTCCTTTCCATCCTTCAGCCATTTGGCTTTGAGGACTTTAGTTCCTGAGTATGTGCATTCCAGTGTAGCTGGATCCCCGGTGGTAACACTGATAGACTTTGCTTGTTCTATGATATTTGCAGGTTCTGTGATAAACAAATAATCCAATAATGAATTATCTACATCTGTTCCATGTTAATAAGACATGCTCAACACTGCTAAGCAGAAACAAAATTAATCTGAAGTATATACCCATAAAATTCAACTAACCTCTGACAGTAAGCATAGCAACACATTTCTGACTTCCAGCATCATTCTGTGCCTGACAGATGTATTTTCCACCATGAGTTATCTGTGTGTTTCTCAGATTTAACACTGCAGCTCTGGTCTCATAGGACATCTTTATATATTCATCTTCTTTTACTTCATGATCATCCTTTATCCACGAGACAGACATGGGTAGTGATCCACTCAGCATGCACTGCATTGAGATCTCAGAGCCAACTAAGGAATTCATGTTCTCTATCCTCTGTACAAATGATGGTGGCTCTATTGGGGGAAGACCAGACATGCCATGACACAGATGTCATTTATCTACAATCTATGAAATACAGCTAATTATATTCATATACAGTATCAAATATTATCCTATTTTAACCAACCTTTCAATGTTACTTGGCAATTGCATGATGACTCTCCAACTTCATTTGCTATGGTACATTGGTATTTTCCAGCATCTCCAGCTTCACATTTTAGAATCTGGAGAGTGACTATGCCATTCTGTACTTGTATTCTATGCCTTTTGTCATTTCTGATCTGCTTAGCATCATGATAACACGATATTTCAAATGGAGCAGAGCCTGAAATTATTCCCTCCAAGACAACATCAGATCCTTTCACAACTTCTTTCGACTCAAAAGCCCTCACAAACATCGGAGATTCTATGACAAAGAGATTATGTCATTATTATTATAATATACAAACAATTTAAGTAATTTGGGAAACTGTAAAGGTAAATACTGAACACACCTTTGACTGTAACTGTGGTGCTGCAGCGGTCATTACCAGCTTCACTTGATGCCACACAAATATAATCTCCACTATCATCAACAGTGCAGTTGACCATCTCCAGTGAGGCCACTGAGTCAGTGAAGAATATTTGGTATTTATTATTTGAACTGATTTCAGTCTCATTCTTAAACCACTTAGTACTGATTACAGGGCTGCCCTTTACTTTACAGGTCAACCGAAGTGGATGTCCATTTTGCACCAGTTTTGATGCTTCAAGCCTCATTGAAAATGTTGGTGGTTCTGGAAATGATGATAACAGTTAGTTCAAAAGATAAGATAAAGAAAAACACAATACAGCAAATTGATAATTGATAAAAGAAAAGGCACCTTTCACAAACAAGACTGCTGTGCATGCCACCTTCCCGGTATCATTGGTTACTTGGCAACTGTAGTTAGCTGAGTCAGTGGGTTTCACAGAGTGAAGTTCCAAGAAACTTGAAGAGGCATCTTTCTTGATAAAACATGTGCCTCCAGTGGTTATCTCTTTGTCTTCTCTGAACCACTTAACAGCAAGAGGAGCTGTCCCCGTGAAAGCAGACTTCAGGATAACAGTAGATCCTGGTATGACATCTTGGGAGTCAGGTTTTAATGTGAAGACTGGAGGTTCTGAATTCAGTTTGGAAGAAAAACAATATTAACGTGTTCACAGAGCCTTCTATTGGCAATATAATTTTTTTCTATAAATGTGTGGGTGACATTGTTATGCCAAACACATAACAAAGAAGTTAATGCTAACCTTTTACACATAGAGTTCCACTGCTCTCTTTATGTCCAGCAGGGTTTGTTGCCCGACATGTGTATACTCCTTCATCACACTTTTGCAATCTGTTTATGCCTAATGTAGCAGTGCTCTCATTCTTTTCAATGTTGTATTTCTCTCCAGCCTTTATTTCTTTATCATCTTTGTACCAGGTCATTGATATGGGCTGAGATCCAGATACTTTGCATTCCATAGTAATGTTGTTACCAATATTTCCATCAACTTTCTTAAGATTTCTCGTGAAGGATGGCGGAATGGCACGATCTGTTGAGTGGAATGTTACTTTTAGATAATCACATTGTTACGGTTATTAAAGTATGAATCATTTTTAAAATACACTAAGCTAAAACTAACCTAACACTGTGACTGAACAAGAACACTGGTCTTTTCCGACACGATTGGACACTTCCATTGTGTACTCGCAAGAGTCTCCTTTTTCTGCCGCAAGAATTTTCAAGGTGGCAACATTATCTTTGAGAGTAATTTTATATTTTCGACCTCCCGTCATCTCCTTTCCATCTCTCAACCATTTCACTTTGAGATCGGGGCTTCCTGAAATGGTGCACTCCAAGGTTGCTGAATCTCCAGCAGTTACGCTGATGGACACTGCTTTCTCTATGATTCTGGCAGGTTCTAAAACACAATTACATGATATTAGATGTTTAGATATCAACAGAGTCTTAAATAAGATTGTTTGCGTTAATTAATAGTCTCGAACCTTGAACCACTAAAGTGGCTTCACATCGTTGATGCCCTGCATCATTCTGTGCTTGGCACGTGTACTTTCCAGCATGGCTAATGGCAATAGCTGAGATTGTCAGCATTGCAATGTTACCCTGAAGTGCCATGGTGATATTTGGGTCATCATCCCTTAGCCACTCTGAATCCTTCATCCATTTAAGTGTGATAGGAGCTGAGCCCTTTATGGCACCCTGCAATTTCACTGCATTACCCACAACAGCTGTGGTGCTCTCAATCTTCTTTGAGAATGATGGTGGCTCTATAATAATGATAACAATAAGAATAAGAATTGTGATAACGATCATATTTACAATATGCTCTGTGAATGTATTTATAGCTTTACTAACCTTTCTGTCTGGCAATTGACTTGGAAGAGATTGAGCCAACATCATTTGAGACAACACACTGATATTCCCCAGCGTCTGCACTCTCAAACGAGCAGATTTCTAAAGAAGCAATGGCGTCCTGAGAGACTATCTTGTACTTCTTGTCGGCACTGAGTCGCTTCTTACTCTTGAGCCAATGAACTTCAAACGGAGCCGTGCCTGTAACTTCACATTCAAACGTGGCAACAGAACCCTTGACTGCTTCCACCATTTGCAATTCCTTTCTGAAGGTGGGTGGTTCTGAGAAGAAATATATGATTGAATATCATCATATTCTTATAACAATATCAACGCATGTACAACTTTTAGATGACACAACTGACACTACAAACCTTTTATAGTTAACTTAGTACTGCAGCTTTCACAGCCAGCTTCATTCAGTACCTCGCAGGTGTAGTTTCCACTATCTAACAAAGCTACGTTGCTTATTTCCAAAGTCGCCAGACCATCCTTCAAAGTAATGTTGTATTTGTCACAAGCAGATAGCTCTTTGTCATTCATAAACCAGGTGACGTGGAGTTCAGGAGATCCTTTGATAGTGCACTGCAAACATGCAGCTACACCGTGCTTCCAAACCATGGTAGATTCCAGCCTTTTAACAAAGACTGGGGGCTCTGGAGGGTGTAGACATTAGACAGTTCCAACATCATTCCAAGATGCAATTGTTATTCAACAAACCACTCAGAGTTGAAAAAAGGAACAAAGATATGTGAATAAAAATACATTGTGAAGAGGCAGCTGAGGATACAGCCTTTGACAAAAAATACATGCCTTATAATCTATAATTCTGTGTAACCACACACAGCCATAAAGATTTAATTTTCAGCATTGTAGATTTGCTGTGCCACAAACACTACAGCAAGTTTGAAAATTAACTGCCCCGACTTACCTTGCACCATTACTGAAGTGGAGTAAGTTGTGCTTCCAGCATCATTAGCAGCTGTACAGACATATTTTCCAGTGTCTTTAAGCTTTGCCATTGCAATATCAAGAGAGACGATCTTATCTTCGAAATAGAGTTTACAATCCGTTGATTGATTAATCTTTTTGCCATCCTTCGTCCAAGTGATGGCCACTCCAGTATCCTCATCCACTTGACACTCAAGGTGCAGTGGTGTTCCAGCGGCTACAGAGACTGATTCAAGTGTTTTCACAAAACTAGGTTTGTTGATAACCCTCATCTCTGTGCTGCACATAGCTGTCCCAACATTGTTGGATGCTTTGCAGAGGTAAACACCCTGGTTAGTAAGTTCAAGTTTTGGTATTTCAAGAATATATTTGTTCTTGTCAGAAAAGGTTTTGTAGTTTACACCCGAAGAAATGGCTCTGTTGTCTTTGTGCCAGACAATGCTCAATGGAGATGAGCCTGTAACTACACACTGAATGGTAGCTTTCTTTCCAACATACACAGTCAGTGGATCAGGCTTAGTAACAAAGGCAGGTGGGGAAACATCTAAAAAATTTAAAAATAAGAAAGAGGAGAAATTAGTAGAAGAAACATCTTAACCACACTGAGATCCTTTTAGGCCAAATCACAATGAAGATCATTTGGTTTAACCTTTTTTACTCAACAATTGTAGATGACCATAAGATGACCGTTGCTTTCTGGAAGGAAGAGCTAAATCATATCCCTGTGAGCTAAATCATACCCTCTTTAAACACACCCTAATCCATGTTGCAATAATTGAAGTTAAACATTCATTTCACTTACCCGTCAATGTCATGGAGGCAGAACAACTGTCGCTGCCATGCTTGTTGGAGGCTTTGCAACTATATTCGCCACTGTCAGCTTTGGTTGGGTTCAGGAGCTCCAATGAAGAAGTCTGAAAGCGACTGATGATCCTGTACTTCTCACTCTGTTTGATCTCAGCGCCAGACTTGAACCACTTGAAGGTCACATTTGGTGCATCTTCAACTTCACATTCAAACTTGCCATTGCTGCCAACACTGATCTCCAGGGGCTGGATTGTGTACCTAAACACAGGTGGCACTAGAATGTGCAGGGATAGGGCAGAAAATAACAAAATCAACGCACTGGATATTATTCTGTTTCAAATAGTTAACTGGTGAAATGATGAACCTAGGATGGAAGTTGCAAACACAGTTAATCCAGGAGTGACTGTGGAGGAAAATGATGTTAGATTTAGATCATAACATGTAAATGAACAGTGAGACCAAGATGGAATGTCACAGAAAGCATGCAAAGAGAAGAGAAAGTTTCAGCACCCAATGGGGATGGACCGGAGATGAGTGGTGATGTTTTTAAGAGAGTGATATTCAGTGGGAAAAAAGATTCCTCTTTTTTTCAACAAAGCAAGTGGATATGGGGGTGATATAAACGTAAATCCTACTGTTAATGATGATTTTAGAGTAAAAGTGAACGCATGCTAAAAATAATTGAATATGAATTCAAGAGAGGTGTATGTTACATTGGTTACTATTTTATATTTAAATATTAAAATATCCCCATCATCCAACCTCTTGAGACAACTGTGAGTCTTGACGATGTTGTTGTCTTGCCAGCTTCATTCTCAGCCTCACAGACATATTCTCCTTGATGCTTCTCCTTGATAACTTTGTTGATTACTAGTGTGTATGTGTCATGGTCTTTGGAACACTTGAACTCTTTGCCAGATTTCACCAATTTTCCATTGAAAAGCCAGTTAACTTTTTTAACGCACCTTAAGTTCACACTAAAAGTAACTTTGCTATTTTCCTCTGTGTAAATGTCCTCCAAGGAACTCACAATAATTGGGTAATCTTTGGCCAAACTCTCTGAAGACTCACTAATCATAATTGCTTCTGTCAGAAACTCCTCTCTTGTTTCTTTCTGTATGGATACATTTACAGACTGTTCAACTGGGATAGGGGCCATGGGTACTCTTGTGGTTACATCTACAGTGCCCACATCTCTCTCGTGGCTTTTTGCTGTCACAGATCTTGATTCCTGCCTGCTACTCTGCCAGGATTCATGCACCACTGTGTGATCCTGAGCTGTTGCGCTTTGGAAGGATGTCTTTGCTTCAGTCTTCTGAGTGGCAGACTGGGATATTTGTGATGTAAAGTTCTCTGTACTTTCCGCCACACAGACAGTCTCCACCACTGATGACAGCATTTCTTTGGAGCGAGCAGTGCTAGCCTGTAATCTCTGCGGTCTGTCGATCTGCATAGTGCCAGGTTGCTCTGATGTGAGGCTCTGCTGCTCTCGATAAACTATAGCATGGAAAGCTGCCTGCAGTTCAGTCCTCAGATCAGCAGTCTGAGGGTATTCACCTTCAAAAGCGAGAGTTATTTCCATGGGGGCACCTGTTGTTGTGATAAGGTATGTGAACATCGCACATCTGGGTTCTCTATGAATCTTCACTTCCTGGACCTCAACAGCTTCTAAACTACCAACGACGTCTGCCAGTAACAGTGGTTGGTCACGAGCAACAGCAGACTGAAGTGCATTTTTCAACTGATGTCTGATGTTCAGACTTATTGGTTTTGGCATTGGAATCACAAAGGTAAGCTCTTTCGGAAGAGCTTGGCTTTCTTGACACTCGTGCACAAATAAAACCCCTTTCAGCTGAGTCTTTACACTGACAACAGATCCCTCCGATTTCTTTATTTCATTGGATTGCTCACCAATGAGGATTTGTTTCTCCTCCAATAATATTGATTGTCTCACTGACTGCCCCTCGTGGATTTGGACAGCAAAATCCTGTTCAGCTGCATCTAAAATAGCACAAATTTCAGTCGAGATTGCCTGCTCTTCAATATAAACAGGCTCTGTGGGGATCTTGGGCTCAATTGTTGCTTCAGACTGGAATTTCTCATCTGCTTTCAAACGGTTTGTGTGCCCCTCTTCTAAGTTTTGAGTATCCACCACAGTTACTGAGTGCATAATGTCCCAGCGATCCTCCTTTTGGATTAATGCACGCTGTTGTTTAACGTCGCTGGTAAATGGACTTTCTTTTGGAAGCTGCATGGGCGTTGACGTGACCTGAAGAATGCTTAGAGGTCTTGGTTCTGTTCTAATCTTTGACTGAACTCCTGTCACTGACACATCAAGATCTTTATGATAATCAGCAGTAAGCTCCCTTCTCTCCTCTGAGGTTGCTGCATGTCTTCTGGTTTTTTCCTGTTTTTGTGCTGCCGTCTGTTGGTCTGGCTTTTCAATGATAAGTATACCCTCTTTGGGTAATACAGATACAGGCTGAATTGACTGAAGATGTAATGTGGCAGGGGCCTCCTTTTCAGGCTGAATAGAGATCGTGTTCGGCTGGGAAGAGAACTCAGATGTGTCCTCACATAGAACAGATCTCTGTTCATTTTGAGTCACAGTATGCAACAAAATAGGGCTTTTTCTTGCATCTGCATTCTCTGGCAAAGGCTTCTCAGAGGTAAATCTACCTTCAGACTGGAACATATTCTGATGACTAATCATCTGTAGGTGCATGAGCTGTTCCTGTTCTGTTTCAGGTTGCAAAGACATAGCACACTCTAAACCTGGTATCTCTTTTGACTGTTCAGCTTGGAGTTTGTATTTTTGCTCAACGCCCATTGCTGATTTAAACACTGTATCTTTACATACAACAGCACTTTCGTTTGCTGGTCTGGATATTTCCAATCCTTGCTCTTTTGATAAAGTAACCTTAGTCTCACTGACTGGTGCAAGAACTGCTTTAGGACGTTCCTGTTCTATTAAGGACGGGGTGGGTGAATCTAATGCAGATAGCGGTTCAGAATGGTTCTCCGATATTGGGAGTTGTCCTGACGTTAAAGCTGAATATAAAATTTTAACACCCTCTATAACTCTGAAGCTCCTCTCTTCCTCAGGCCTAGAAGTAATATCTAATGTCTCTTTGAGGATTGGTAACCTGGATTCAACTTGATGGCCACTGACAACCTGTTTTGGTTCAGTCGATGATTTCACCTGTTCTGGTTTTCTGTCAACTAAAGCCTTAGTACTCACAGTGCTCAGAGGAAGTACCTCCTCTGCCATGGCAGACATCATTTTTGAAGGCTTCTCCATTGAAAACTGAAGCTCTATGACTTCTGGGCTTTGTATACGGTCAGAGTGCTGCTCTATGAGGTCTTGCCGCTCTTGAACAGCAGATGTAAAAGCAGTCATATGAAATTGTTTGGTAGGAACTGCTGAAACTTTAGATGGATGGGTGGGAGCCACAGACACTCTCTCTTCTACCTCATGAGAATGCAGCACTGCAGCCTGGTGCGTGACCTGCTCTCTTTGAAGGGTAGCAGCAGAGATATCCAGCTCTCGGAGGGTGTCCACCTGCTCACTGGAAACAACTTGTCTGTCCTCAGTACCAATGGTGTACACCAACTGATGTCCTGCCTGGAGGCTGGCCCTGGCCTCTCCAGGAAGGTTGACCATGTACAAGCGTGACTCTGTAGCTTGTTCGGTCGTGGATACTTTATAACCTTTTTGTTTTTGAACTACCATATGCTGTTCCTGGTGACGAGATATAGAGACAGACTCTCTGAACACAACCAGCTCAGCACTACATGAGGCCTCTCCATATGGGTTGGAAGCCCTGCATGTGTAGACGCCACTGTCCTCCTGTTGGATGCCCTTCATGTTAATGAAGCCAGATCCATCTGGGTTGTTCACCACAATGCAATACTTACTGGGCTGAATGTGATAACTACCTCTGAGCCACTGAACCTCTGGAAGAGGATCCCCTGTAACAACATACTTGAAAAGAGCTTGACCCCCCTCATTACATTGTACAGGCTCAATAGTCTTAGTGAATTCTGGAGGTTGGCCAGTAGATTTGAACACTCCCTCAACCCTCTTGTCTGTTTTCTTTGTGTCAGTGACCGGAATGCGCAGGAAAGTAGTACACGTTGATTGGCCAAACCTGTTGCTTGCGGTACATGTGTATTCTCCCTCAAACTCCTTCTGCACTTTATTTATGAGCAGACTATACTCATCTTGCTCTTGAATAAATGTATAAACTGATGACCTCGTTATAACAACTCCGTTGTGAAACCACTGGACGTTAGGCCTCGGAAAGCCAGATACTGTGACAGTAAACCTAGCCGTGTCCCCAACAGTAACAGCTGCTGGTGAGAGTTGGGTCACAAAAACAGGCTTTTCTTTTTTCTTCTCTAAAGTACTAGAGTAGCGTTTAGACTCTGGCTTGAGTTCAAGTGTTTTGCTTTTATGTGGTAATTGTAGGCCAGTGAAGTAAGACTCCTGCTTTTCCTCTTCAGTTGAGACAGTCAAGCTAGAAAAAGCTGAGTAAAATAATGGAATTAACACATCACTTATAATACTATATACAGTAAATATGCATCAAGTATGGGCGTATTAATACATTTCAAACATAACACATTTTGGTTGAATTGTAAGAATCTGCAAAACATAAAAACATTAATTCTTCTAATGTTACGATACTGATTAAATTCCATTAAGTTGTTTTCAAATGTAGATCTTACCTCACTAGATATTTAAAGTAAAAAACCGATAGTCCAACACAACATACACACATATTACAATGAGACATTATTTCCAATGCTGTTACATAAAAGAAAAATGCATAGTTATAACAATTCTGAAATTCAGCAATACATACAGTACAAACGAGATAAGACACAAAACATTAATTCAGATATTCATCATAAGGAAATTGTATTTACCTCTTAATTCCTCCTCAACTGTAGTTCTAGAGTCCTCCTCCCTTTTCACAACTGTTAAGAGACAAACATGTAAATTAATGATATTTCTCAGATGCATCTTTAGTATAAGACTGTTAGAACGAGGTGACATGGTGTGCATCCATATTGTGAACATTTATGTTCTATATACATACTGACATGCTCTGGTTTAGACATGGTCAATGAGTGCGCCCCTCTCTGACATTAAACTCAGTGTACTTGACAACAACTTGTTCTTAATACATCAACTTCTGAAAGGTGTCACACTAAAAGTCTCTCTCTTCCCTTTGGTAGAGGGCAGTGTGGGAGCAGTGTGAGTGTAGAGTTGACATGAACGGCCTGGTAAGCATGCAGTTGCCAACCTGTCATCATTGTGCTGCACTCAGCGTCTCCTGCTGAGTTGACAATTTTGCAAGTGTAAGAGCCCCCTTGGCCAGGAGCAACATTCTTAAGATTTAAACAGTACACGGGCCCATCGTGTTTCAGAGAATATGAAGCACACTCTTCAACAATCAACCGATTGTGTAGCCAAATCACAAATGGAGTAGGGATTCCCTTGATAACGCAAAACAGAGAGATGACATCTCTTTGTTTGACAAGAATCTCTGGGGGCAGTTTCACAAGGAACTCTGGGATGGTGGCACCACCTTTACCATGCTCTTCATAGGGTATAACATCAGGGTAATAATCATAGATGAAATGGCTCAGAGGCCTCTGGGAGGAGGATGGTGGAGGTCCACGTTTCTGTAAGGACTCCTGCTTGTCTTGGCCAGAGAGATTTTTAGAGGACTCTTTGTCTGTTTGAGAGGCTTTACGGACAGAATCGGAAGGGATCGGGGTTTCGGCTTTGACATTTGCTTCTTTAGCTGAGTGAGAATAAAGTTAGGGAGATTGATTAGGGATTAAGTTCATCAGTAAGAGGATATCTAGGCTTTAAACAATGGGAGTTAGTCAAGTGGGAGGATGATGTTAGGGGCAAGCTTGCAATGGGAAAACAACTAGATTTACAAAGACGGTTATTCCATTACATTACAGTTGGTTAACAACCTAGAGGAGATATTAAAGGTTTTACAGTAGCATGAAGCAGATGGAGTGAAATGGAGAGTGTGGAGATAGTCAATAGAGTGTGTAACCACCTTCAACTGTGAGCTGAGCAGAGGTGCTGTTTTCCCCATGATTATTGGTTGTAGTACAGCGGTACGTCCCTTGGTCGCCAAGCTCAACACTCAGTATAGCAAGGGATTGCACCCCTCCATTTTCAGAGCATGTCACCCTCTCTGTGTTTGTGAGGTTCCTTCCATTATGATCCCATACTATTTCAGTAAGCGGTTGCCCGTTGAACGAGCAGTTGAACTGCGCCATCTCACCAATTTTCACTCTGACATCGTTCATTTTCAAGAGCACTGTAGGGCTTCTAGGAATGCTCATTTCAGATTTCTCAACAGTCACTTGTTGATGAACCTCAACACTCTGTACAGATGTTGTTGTCATCCTCATTGTTGACTTCTCAGACACAGTTTCATAGATCTGTACATTGTGTGTTGACTCGTCCACTGACTGGTACCCTTCTGAATATACATCCTTTTTGTGACTTATCTGTGTTTCCCCAGCGCTTGACACATTTTGCCTATCTATGGGTTTCATATTTTGATCTGGGCAATAGAAAGAGTAGAAATAGGTCAACAATAAATCGTGACTTCTTGAAGCTACTTTTGACATTTGTCAGTGCGCAGTTGGGGGAGCATTTGATGGGTGATATGTCATGAACAGTGAGAAGTGTGACAATAGCTGGATTCCAGTTCTGTCATGCAAGCTTGTTTTGAGATTCCCAAGATAGGTAGATTCCCATATTCCCATATGTGACCATTTAGGTACTACTAATGTTGTAAATAATAGCTGTCATGCAACAAATGAATTACCTGTAAAGTTACCAGTTGTGTTTACTGAAAGAGGTGCTGTGAAAAAGCATTTCCTGCATTATTGCTGGCTTTGCAAATGTATTGCCCAGCATGTTCAGAGAAAGCGTCAACTATGATTACCCTGGCAGTGTTTGTCATCTCTTTGAAATGAAAGACAATGTTTTTTATCTGCCTTATTGGCTGCCTTATTGGCTGCCTTATTGGCTGCCTTATTGGTTTACCTCTGGATTTAGAATACCAGACACACAAGCATGAAACCTTGCTACTTCCCCATTCAGCACTATGCACCTCACTATTGGCTAATTATTAATCAACCAAAAGAGTCTTTCTTAGTAACACTATCAACCTTTTACAATACAAAGGCACACTTAGATACAGACATAGCTATCTACGCTCAATAAGAATTTAACTCACCATCAAGTGTCAAAGTTGCAGAGCAAGAGACCATTCCTGCTGAGTTTCTGGCTACGCAAGTGTATTCCCCCTCTTCTTCAGAGTAAACTCTGGCAATCTCCAGTTGGTAAGTATCATCATACTGAGACATCTTGGAGTCGGACTGTTTGAGCTCTCTATTCCCGCAGTACCAAGTGATCTTCATATCTGGCAAGAGAAAAAGTTGTCCATATAATTGTTATTGTTTCCAGAAATCTGTTTTAGAGAGTACAGTAAAACTGGGGGGATAGATAGATACCTTCACCAGAGACACGGCATTGGAATCTGGCGGACTCTCCCTCTTTAACTAAGACGTTGTGGAGACGTGAAATGATCACAGGTGGGGACAGAGGAGATCCAGTGTCAGGAGAAACCAATTCTGAAACTTAAAGGGAAAAGATGTAGACTTAATTAATCACTGAAACCATTTTTGCTCTTCATTTGTGGCATGTCATAGTTTATTTGTCACTTTACATCAAGTTGCTCTTATACCTGTGTAGAAATGAGGTAATCACTTTGGTAAAAACATTGCATAAACAAGTAATTGTTTATTTTTCTCTTTACCTTCCACGTCGAGTGCAGCTGAGCTGGTGGCCGTGCCAAAGTCATTCTTGGCCTCACAGTTGTAGACAGCTGCGTCCTCTGGGAACACCTCAATGAGAAGCAGTGTGTGCTCATTTCCTTCTTGCTGGAACTTGCACTTGAACCCAGTGGAGAGAGCCTGGGAGTTCTTGTACCAAAACACTTTGGGCTGGGGGACGCCTGTCACTTCCACTGAGAAGCGAGCTGGTTTGCCGGCCTCCACAGACAGAGGCTCCATGCGGTGAATGATCTGAGGTGGCTCAGGGACTAAATGGGAGAATGAAGAAAGATGTTGGACGAGAATGGAGGAATACACACACTTAAAACAGTGTATGAACTTAGAGTAGCATAATGGTTCGGTTGCAGCAGTGAACAATCTGAATTGTTGTTACAAATATATTTAATCTCAATATATTCCCTAATTACATCATTACAAACCATTGCATAATTCCCTCAATGTGACATTCATTTATAGAGGCAAAAAAAAAAACAGTCAGCACTTACTGTTGACGTGAAGAGTCACCGTAGTCCTGTTTTTGCCAGCGATAAAGATGTACTCTCCCGCATCGCTTCTATAGGTTTCAGAGATGGTCATACGGTGAATCTTTCTTATGGTAACGTAGTTGAACCTTTCTTCAACTGAAAATTGGATCTCAACGCCGTTCCTAAGCCAACGACCTTCAATCTCATCCTCACTGACTTCAAACTCAATGGTTGTTCTTTGTTTCTCAACAACCTGAAATTAAGCAATAATTTTTTTAAATAATGATAATGTTAATTATACAATTTCAAACTGTTGCCCTTCAAAATTAAGTATGATTATAGTCACCGTGATTTCTTTCTCCGCTGGCTCTGTGATACGGACATCACGTCCCTCTACAGTGAGATTGCCCTTGGACACGCTTGCACCAGCGACCACAGAATATTCTCCAGCATCAGACATGCGAACTGTCTGGATCAGCAGACGGTGCAGAAACTTCTCAGTGGAGACTTTGTATCTATAAAGGTGTTTAAGAGATGGTATTCAGAGAGGGTATAGAAGAATCAATAAACTGCATTTCACAGGCGTGTCTGATAACACAAAAAGTGAATCGTTGAGAAATACCTGTCGGACATTTCTAGCTCCTGTCCATCTTTCATCCATGTCACTTGGACGTTAGGCTCAGAAACTTCACATTCAAAAGTGGCCTTCTTCTTCTCTGTTATCTTGATATCTTTGATATGCTTGGTGAATTCAATCACACGAGCTAGAACACAAAACAGGGCAGATAAATAACCCTACGATTGTGAAATCTACAGACAAACCTTGAAAAACAAATGAACAAAACTCACCATCAACATAAAGTTTAGCTGATGTTGTTGCAGCACCAGCCACAAACTTGTACTCTGCACCATCACCAAAATGAACATTTCGGATGGTAAGCGAGTGGCTTAGCTGTTTGCTGCGACTCTGACATCTGTCAGTAGACCGAATCTCAACACCATTCTTGAGCCACTTGTATGTGATGCCCTCATAGTTGACATTCACTTCAAATGTGATGGTGTCTCGTTCCTGAGCATTTAGGTCTTTCAGCATGGAGGTGATCAAAATAGCTGCCGAAATAAAAAACAGAAATGTTAAGTGTACATTTCTTTACATTTTTTGTCATGAAAATCTTTAAAACTGCAGAGTAGTAGGAAACGTACGGCTAACAGTCAGAGTTGCAGAGACTTTGTCGTTTCCACAGATGAAGGTGTATTCCGCAGAATCTTGTCTGCTCGTGTTCGTGATCTTGAGCTGGTGAAGTTTGCCCTGCACCACGATCCTGAACTTCTCACTCATTTCAATCTCCACTCCATTTTTCAGCCAGGTGGATGGAACATTGAAATGTGACACTTCACATTCAAAGTTAGCCACCTGAGTCTCTGGGACTTCAATACTCTTCATGGGTTTTGTGACACGCAAAGCTGGATTTAAAAAAAAAAAAATGTGTGAATATATTGCAAATAAATATCACTAATGAGTTAAGTAATTAAATACCATCTAATTTGGAAAGCAACATGAACGTTCTCTAAGATCAAAATCAACCCTTACATTCAACATATAAAGAGGCGGTGCACTGCAGATGTCCAACAATAGCAGTATACTCTCCAGCCTTGTGAGTGTCCACTTTCTGGATAATCAGCTTGTGAGTTTTTCTTTCAGACAGCATTTTGCAGTTTTCACTTGGTTTAAGCTCAACATTATTGAACATCCATTTCACAGGGATGTCGTCATGGGACAGGCTCAGCTCAAAAGTGGCTGTGTCATCCAACAGTGATGTCACATCTTTAGGCTTCTTCAAAATCTTGATAGCTGAAACAAGATTGGCATGGGTCAAATGATAAAAAAAATTAAATGATGTAATACAACTTCTTAATAGGACTGTCAGTTGATTAAAACAAATCGTGTTCAGATTAGTTGATTAATCTAACTATTTATCTATCAGATTGCAATTGGTGGGAGTTTCTAAACATTATTAGACAAGAATAGGGTTTCAGTGAATACGGTATGCAAGGGTGCATATCACATAGTGAGATGTCGAACCAAACGAATGGAAGAGAACATTATTGATCAAGTCAAGTATTAGTTGATTAATCTATACAACACTATATATTACATAATACACATAATTATGATGATGTTAAGATGTACTTACTCTCAACATTCAATCTGGCATTTGCAGAAAGCTTTCCAAGTTTGAATCCATACACAGACTCATCGTGTGTGGAACAGTTCTTGATCTTCAGGGTGTGGACAAAGCCAACAACTGTGATTTCATATTTATCACCAGAGCGGATCTCTACACCATTCTTAATCCATTGTGAGCCCTTCACATTCTCATGGGTGAGCTCCAGACTGAACACTGCCTCCTGTGTCTCAGTGACAGTTTGGTTCCTCAAGGTCTTCTTGACTTTCACAGCTATGGATTCAAACATTTGCGTTAAATTACAGTTGTGAATTGCTAAATACCACATTTTTAACGAATTTTTACATCTCCAGGGAATGAAACCTACCCTCAACTCTCAGGTTGGCTGATGTCTTTGAGTTTGCAATCTGGTAAGTGTATTCACCGATGTCCTGGGGTCTGGTTATGTCAATAACAAGCTGCCTCACTGCGCCACGTTTCTCACTCCTGACATTGTCGTTGAAGTCCACAGGATGTCCATCCTTAAGCCACTTGCCTTCAGCACTTGGGTTGGCCACCTCACACTCCAACTCAGCTGTCTGAGACTCAGCAACTGTCACGTCACGTAGGGGTCTGTTTATAGCTCCACCTGGTCGAAGAGCAAGGGGAAGGGCATAGAGGAAACATAGTCATAAACGATTTAGAGTGTGAAAAAGGAGCATGATTTATTTCCTGTCTTGGGTAATCAACAATTGAAAATGTTGATTACAATGTACTTAAACTCTCTGACTGTGAGTTCTTTGATTAAGTTTGGAAAGTTGTTGAATGAGTTATGATTGCAGTGAGAAGTACTTTACAGACGAAAGTTACCTGATACTGTAAGCTTTGCACTGGATGTCTGTTCACCAGCAGCAAATGTGTACTGGCCCTCTTCATCCTTCATGGTATTAATGACAGTTAGGCTGTAATGCTTGCCCTTAGACTCCATCTTGTACTTTGCATCAGCTTTGATTTGTTGTTTTTTGAAGGTCCAGACAGCATCGATTCCGGGGTGAGACAGCTCAACATTAAAGGTGACATTCTGAGTCTCGGTGCAAACCTGATCCTCCATATGTTTCACAATTTGAATTTCTGCAAAACAGTAACAAGTGAATGTTAAATATGAATCCTGTCTATTACTCAGAGTAAATTATTTTTTAGATTATATATTATAAATATATTATTTTTTACGTTGTATTTCCTCAATAGAGAAAATGCTTACTTTGGATAGTGAGTTTACAGCTAGAGTCAGCTTTGCCAACAACTAGCTTGTACTGTCCCTCATCAGAGGCAAAAGTCCTGTTGAACACCAGACGCTGTTTGGATCCTTTTGCAACCATCTGGATTCTCTCGCTGGGCATTACAAGCTTGTCATTTTGATACCATTTCACTGAGCTGATATCTGCAGCAGAGATTTTAGCCTCCATAACAGCCTTGGTGCCCTCAACTGAAGTAAGGTCTTTGAGCGGGGTCAATATACCAATGGCTGTAATACACATTAAAAAAGTCATTATTTCAACAACCACGTCAACAAGGCAATAATATATGAAAGAATGTAAGACAACGTATGAGATCAGACTTACTCTGAACCGTCAGCTTTCCAGTGGTTGAGATTTCCTGAGCTGGAACCACAAAGGAGTACGTCCCAGAATCATCCCTAATCGCATTTTCTATTAGAAGTTTGTGGGTGTGCTTGTCGATAACAATGTGAATGCGATCTGTGGCAGAGATGGCTTGACCATTCTTCATCCACGCGCCCTCAACATTTTCTTGAGAGAAACGCACTTCCATTTGAGCGATGTCACCCTCACAGATCATCAGGTCAGACAGGGGATTCATCAATGTCACAGGACGCACTTAAGCAAAAGAAATATTGAGACAAAATCACCCTGTGTCCACTCTACTTCATACAAATGCAAATGTGAATAGGTCAATTAAACAATAACCTCCATGCTCCATTTGGCTAAATACCGCCAATAGTGACACAAATCAACATAATATTCCAAGTGGACCGGATGCATCAATTAATACAATTTGATTGGAACTCAACAGATTGTCTGTCCATGAAAACATGGCAGTTATTTATGAGAATTTAATGTAAATAGCATGCAAATGCATTGCTAGCTATGCAATCAAACTCATTTTACCCAAGCCCTGTCTCTTTGAAATGTTAACATTTTTTAACTATTGGAGCTATTTAGCCGTAAGTAAATTGGTAACTATTTAATATAATACTCACATTTCATCTTCAGGGATGCACTTGTCTTGAACTCCCCTGCTGTGAATGTATATTTCCCCTGATCTTCTTTCCTGACATCTTTCACAGACAATGTGTGTCGTCCACGCCGGAAGGAAATCACATACTTGCTGCTGGGAGTGATCTCTTTACTCTCAAAATACCAAGTACCATCTGCATCCTCGCGTGACACTTCACACTCAAACTCCCCAGAGTAGGTCTCAGGCACCTCTGTATTCTCCAGCTTCTTCACTATCTCCAGTGCGGCACCTGTAGGAGGGGGAAGGGTACACAGTAAATATCAGCACAGGACCCTCATTGCCTACAGCGCTTATAACTGCACGATTTTTGCTAGTGCACTGCTAAGCTGACATACCTTCAACAACAAGTCTGGCAGTGGTCCTGATTTCGTCCTCCTCAGCAACAGCACAACTGTATTCATCATTGTCCTTCATACCGATGATCAGCACTGACAGGAAATGAACCTTTCTGTCTGAGTGCATCCTGTATTTGTCTCCAGAGAAAATCTCCACATTGTTCCTCAGCCATTTGACTTTAACGAAAGGCTCGTTTGTTTCACACTCAAAGGTCGCCATTGTGTCCTTCTCCTTAGCATTGGTTTCCTCTAGTTCTTGTGTGAAGGTGATGATTTGCTTTCCTACAATGGTTAAGGTAGATGTAGGAATGTTAGGGATGCAGCAATTCACATACAATATCAATCATGACCATAGAATCTTTTCTTTAGCCTCATTAACAATTTCTTATAAATCAACATTTAACTTCAGAACATGATTAATAGTGGAAACTTTACTCAAAGTACCAGAGAAACATTTGCAAATTACATAGTCATTTTGTAATGGCCTTGTAATGGTGTTGAGTGGAATAGGTACTTATATGATTACTTACCTTGCACAAGCAAGAATCCATGGCTTGAAGTCTCCCCTGCAATATTCATGGCTTTGACCATAATGCTAGCAGAGTCTTCTGCTGTGACATTTCTAATCAACAATTCACAGACATGTTCCTCGGGCCAGTACCAGCTGATGCGATCTGACTTCTCCAGTAAAATCCCATTCTTAAACCACTGGCACTCAGGTTCTGGTCTACCAACAACTCTGACTCGGAAGCGAACTTCATCCATCTGGGAAACTGTCTGACTTGTAATGCGTTCCAAGATCTTTGGAGCTTCCATGCTAGGAGAGAGCTGTACTCTTTCTGGTTTGATTGTGGGAGCGGTGACTTTGCGTTCCTCCTCTTTCTTCTTCTCAGCCTCGCTCATCTTTTTGGCATGATGAAGAAGTTCTTCCTTCCTCTTTTTTAACATTCCCTCATAGGACTCATCCTTCCTGCGAGACTTCAGCTCAACAGCAGTGATAGCTTCATAATAACCTTCCTCTGTCCTGCGCTTGAATTTGTTCCTCAACTCGTCTGTCTCTTCTGTGGATTTCGAGTGAATGACTCTTTCGGTCTTCTTTAGTGTCACAACCTCTTTGGACTGGGGGTCCTCAGCTGGTTTTTCAACTTTCACAACTTGGAAGGAAACTCTCCCCGGTTCAGTTGTGGTGCTCGGCTCTGGGGCCTTGCCCTCTGGAGCACGGCGAAGAATGGATCTGAAGTCCTCTTTCTGCTGGATCTCCAGCTTCACACTGTGCTCAGCTATACCCTGCGGGCTCTCAGCCACCACTTTGACATCTCCTGTATCGTACGACTTGATATCTACAATCTCAAGATAGTAAATACCATCATAGCGAAGTCTGAATCTCTTACTCTTGCGAATGAGCTGTCCATTGAGGTACCAGTTGACCTTAGGTGTTGGATAACCGATCACTCTGCAACGGAATCTTGCAATGTCACCTTCCAGCACTCTTGCTGGCTCAGGTAGAAGGACAATCTCAGGCTTTGTCTTCTCAGAACCTTCATCTGCAGTGACTCCTGAAGGACCTCCCTCATGAGCCAAGCGCTCTATCTCATCAATTCTGTGTATTCCCTTCATACCCTCAGGTAACTGGCTTTCCTCAACAAGGCTCTTCTCATCCTTAACAATCAGGGTGGCTGAGGTCTGGTCAACTCCAAACTTGTTAGTGGCTCTGCAGGTGATGACACCACTGTCTCTGGCATAAGCAACTTCAAAGTCAAGACTACAGTAGCCAAATTCATTAACCATGCGCAACCTGTTAGCAGCTGCCAGGGGTTTGCCATCATGCAACCACTCAACTACCATAATGGGGTCACCAATAGGTGTCAGCCTGCATTCAAAATGGACAGGACCAAAGCGCTTCAGTCTGACGGAGGTGAGCTTCTTCTTAAACTGTGGTTTCTGCTGTTTCTCCTTGTCATACAGGTCACCCTCCTCCCACTGCTCTTGGCCATAACGAAGATGCAAAGGTTCCAAAACTGGAGCTGCAATTTCCTTGGCCTTGTAAGTTCCCTTAGGAATAACAAGCTTCCTCTCTGGTTCAGGTTCACTAACATCCACCTCAACATTGACCCTGCAGCGAGTGGTATCTCTTCCAGCTTTGTTGATGGCTGTGGCTGTGTACCAAGCACTGTCAGAGCCCACTGATGCAGGGATCTGGAATCTGGCTTCTCCTTTGGTACCTTCAACCCTGAAATACACATTTCTATTATTCTATCTGAATAGATTAAAATGTTATGACAGTCATGATGGAAGATCAAAACAAGAAGTGCATTTTCAAGTGACAAGACACTCACTTGATATTTGGGTGCTTATGTGGGGAGACGATGTCACTGTTCTTCAGCCAAACAATGTCAGGGAGGGGGTTTCCAATGGCTTTGACAGCCAACTCAACCAGAGTGCCTTGCTTAACGCTGATGTTCTTCAGCTTCTCAATAAACTGGGGTCGTACCAAGTTTTCTTTAGCTGTGAGAAAATAAACAAAAATCTCAATATCAAAAAAGATATTAGGCAGTGCATACCAAATATCTAACGTCTCTGAATTAATGACACAGATATTGTCAACAATTAGATAAAAATATGATACAGTATGTGACCAGCTCTAGGTACAAAAATATACCATACATACCATCAACTGTAAGAGTCATGGAAACAGAGGTTTTTCCAGCTCTGTTTTGAGCGACAACTGTCCACTCTCCAGAGTCATGGGGCATGGCTGGAACCACAATCAGTGACTGAGTTCCATCTTCCTTAACAACTATCTTGTGGGTGTAGTCATTGACCACTTGTTTCCCTGAAAAGAAGAGATGTTTAATAAGAGATGTTTAAGAGATGATTAAATGCCTGACATCATGCCAGGGTAAAATTGCTTTCACATCACTTACCATTGTGGAACCAGTAGGTGTCAGGCATGGGTCTACCAACAACCTTCAGGTCAAATCTCGCAGTCTGCCCCTCAGAGCACTTGAATGAGGATGGCTTCAAGACAAACACAGGCTTGTACAGCCTCTCCAGCTGACTCTCATCAGTCTCATCAAGCCTACGTGCAGGAGAGCGTCCAGGAGAGCGACCGGGAGAGCGGCTTGCAGATCGTGGGGACGTGGACCTGAGCAAATAATAAAAGTCAAGCTGTTAAGATGGCTTTCTGAAAATGGCCGTTACGCATGGTAGTAACGCCTCTGTGAGTATGACATCTCACCGAATTCTCTGCATTGCCTCTGGCTGAGGTGTGTATCGCTGAGCTCCTCCTGCTGCAGTGGGCTCCACGTACAACTTGCCAGAGCTAACAGAATTTCCCTTCATGTTGCTAGCAAATGCTGTGTAAACACCCTCATCTTCTGGCAGCACCACAGGGAGACGTAGGCTGGCTCTCCCGTCCTGAAGAACCTCCATCTGGTAACGGCCGCCATGACTGATGCGCCTGCCATCTTTATACCACGCAATCTTTTGAGAGACAAAACAGAAAGAAACTTGATAAAAATTCAATATGATGGTTTTGTTTAATATTTTACATCATGTGGTGTTTGTTAGACTTCAAAAAAAATATCTAAAATGACATGATTTCTTTACCTTGGGCAGTGGAGTTCCTGCCATTTTGCAGTGGAAAGTGACCCCCATTCCTTCCATAATTCTGTAGTTTTTAACTGGAGTGTCAAAGGCTGACTGCACAGACTCGTGTTCTGCCACATTCATGACCATCTCTTCTCCATCCTCAGTCACCAGTTCCTGGTAGGTAATCTTCAGGATGCGGAACTCAATCTCATGGATAATCCTCTCCTCAAATGCAGATATTTGGAATTCCTATAAGAAAGTTTAACACAATAGAAGTTGTTGTCTTTTCTTAATGAAAACATGTGGCTGAGAACAACCAAACTTCACCACTTCACAGTGATAACTTGTTACATCTTTTGATCAAAATACCTGCTCTGAGACAAAGGTTTGCCTCATCTGTGCTTGCTGGGCCATTCTCCTCTGGTCATATTCACTCACAACAACAGGAGGTACATCTCCCACTTTGGGCTCCTGCACCATCGTAGTCACTTCAGTCTTAAATGTCTCTTCATGTTTCTTCATGTAGGCTTCATATTCCTCTGTAAAAAAAATGCATGAACAAAAGGCAAGTTCAACATTTGAACATATTCAGCCCTTTTCTGAACAGCACAGTTTCAGTTTGTATGTATTATATATTCAATATGTCCCATTTATATTCAGATTAAACAGACTAACCTTCCTCAAGCAGGCTGGCTGAGGCAGAAGCTTCTCCAAGCTGGTTCTTGACAAAGATGGAGTACTCTCCCGCATCATCAGCAAATGTCATGGAGATCTCCAATTTACACTCTCCAGTTTCCTTCTTGTAGGCAACTTTATATCTATTAGATGAATATAAAATATATTTTTTAACAGCACAATCAACCAACATTACATAGTTTACATTTACATTTATGGCATTTAACAGACGCCTTTATCCAAAGCGACGTACAACAAATACATTTGTTTAAGTAAGTGAATCATCTATCCAACAGTCATCATGAGACAAAGTAATCAATGCTCACACCAGGGGCCATTGGCAGTCGTAATGCCAGTAGGCTAATTTCTTTTATTTTTTATTATTATTATTATTTTTTAAATATATTTTATTAATCTTACAAATCTATGAGAATACCAAATGTTCATACTGCAGTGACCAACCTATTTAGTAGGCATTTACAGTATGCAATATTAGTGAAAATGGAGTGTACTTAAAATTCCAGGATGTCATACTGATATGGAACATGTTTGTGAATAATTCTTCTGTACAAACTGGATAATAACTCTAAAAGTAGTTGAGATGTCACTTTAGAAATTGCATGTGTTGATGAAATGTGTATAAACCATTACAACCCAAAATGAGAGCAACTAATCTTTATACTTTCAGGAATTCATGAATTAATGTGAATTGACTGTAATCAAAGCTTAGGTACAGCTCTTAATACAAAGAATAAACAATGTCTCTGTACCATCGAAGAAGTCTCAAAGGAAGCCTGGGTAAGGCCAAATTGACATGAACACCGCAACTTTTATAAATTATTTATCACTAATAATTTAGATCTTTCTACAAAGGGGAACATTTTAAGAAAAATAAAAGACATCATGGAAATTCTTTCACACAGAATGTCCCAAATGCAAAGTAGATTAATTGAAAATATACCTGTATCCAGTAGTAAGGGGTACTCCACTCTTCTTCCAGAAAATGTGGGGCTTGGGGCTGCCTCCGATCTGGCACTCAAAGACCACACTTCCACCCTCCTCCAACTTCTGCATAGTTGGCTTCTTAATGAAGAAGGGAGCAATGGTGGCGGTTTCCACAGACTCTGCCATGGTCTCTTCTTTCGATTCAACTGTTAACCTAAAATGATGTTTGGTGATTTAAGTTCAATTTCAACACTTTGAAATACTTCAGGGCAGGGTTTGCACTCTGGAGATGATTCATTTTTTTGGAGACAAATTGTTTTCATTGCGCCAGGCAAGCTAAATCAAACACATCTAAAGAAAATATTTCAAATACTATTTCAGCCAAGGTCGAATAGATAACACATTTCAAAATAAGAATAGCTTTTTTCCACTCACTGTTTCTGTTGAGTAGTTTCAATGTGTTCAGTGGCAGCAGTTAACTCCTCCCTGCTCTCGATTTCCTCTGACACTGCAGTAGAAAATATGTTAAATGAAGTTTCATTTAATGAATCTTTCCAATAAGGTACCTTTAATAATGCATTTTATTTGTATAGCACTTCTATCACATACCCAGAGCACTTCACAGGTCATGGAAACAAAAACATTTAAGGTAAAGGTACACACACACCAAATTTGGCTTGCTTTCTATTTTAGTTTTTTTTTATGATTAAATCAAAATAAATATAAATTCAACCTATTCTGGAGTGTGTCCTGTTTTCTTTCATGAAGTTATTGCTGAGGACCAGCACCTTTATAAGTAACATCAAGAGAAGTCTAAGAGATCTTTTTCTGACAGTGCATAAAGACCTCATTCTATAAAGTTGCACACATACACTTACCCTGGACAAGCAGGTAGCAGGAAGTGCTGATTGTCCCAGCTTCGCTGGTGGCAGTGCAAGTAAAGCGACCGCTGTCTTCTGCAAAGGCCTCGCGGATCACCAGACGAGCAAATCTGCTCTCATAAGTAATCTGGAAGTCAATGGAGCTCTCAATTCTGTAGTCCTCTCTGAACCACATGATGCCAGGGGCAGGGTAACCAGTGATCTGGCATTCCAGAGTCACAGATTCACCCTCAGTCACAGTTATATTCTTCAGGCCCTGGAAATGAAAAACAAACATTTTAAAATGTGTGTCTACAGATACCGTTAATTTTTAAGAATTGTACGAAACAGTTTAAAATACTTACAGCCACAAGAGTTGGTGGTACCACACTCTCCTCCACTTGTGAAGGAACAGCAGCTGACTCGACAACCTATGAAATGCAGAGATTTTTTATAAATGTCAAACTCAATACATTTTGCTATATGGGACTCAAAGTCTTCGTTTCATTTGTTTTGCAGCAGATTAAATAAATGGTTTCTTTAGGGAGACTGGTAGGTAGGACAGGACAGTAAGCGATTAGAGGGATTGTGAGTAGCTATACAGGAACACCGTTACACACTGTAGAGGAGGGGAGTACTATCTGTACAGCATCTGGGTTACAAACCTGAGTTTCCCAATCCTCATAAATTTCCTCCATGCCCCCTGAATATGAAGTGCCTATCTGTCTCTGTAACTGAGTGTCAAACTGCGTCTGATATCTCTCGGTGATATCTTTAAATGGCGGTGGGGTCGACTCTGCCATCACTCTTGTCTCCACAACCTTATGTGATGGAGGCTTGACTGGCTTGATGATCTTTTGAGCAGCAGAGGTTGAGGATAGCTCTTTCTGCAGCGTGACAATAGCAGAACCTGCTCTTGAGACCTGACCAACCCAAGGAGAACAGCATTACCATCATGAATCAGAACAATATATAATAGTTCTTGGTTTATTATTGTTTAAACACAAAATGGGGAATCTACGTTAGTTTGATTAAAGCTAAAATAAAGGTGAGAAGATATTGAATAATATATTCTTAGAGGACATTAAAAGGAAATTATATTATTAGTAAAACTTTGTTTAGACACAAAATAGGGAATCTAAGTTAGTTGATTAAAGCAAAAATGTGTATGAGAAGATTTTGAATAATATATTCTTAGAGGACATTAAAAGGAAATTATATTATTAGTAAAACTTTGTTTAGACACAAAATGGGGAATCTAAGTTAGTTGATTAAAGCAAAAATTCATATGAGAAGATTTTGAATAATATATTCTTAGAGGACTATTAAAAGGAAATTATATTATTAGTAGAACTTTATTTTGCCACTAAATGGGGAATCTAAGTTAGTTTGATTAAAGCTAAAATTAATATGAGAGTATGCTGAATAATATATTATTTTTGACTATTAAAAGTTAAAAAAACAAAACAAAACAAAAACACTATTTACATTTACTAATCTTGTAGGCATAGACTACAAGACAGGCAAAATAATGAATGCAAATAATGTACTTTTTAGTGCAATATTACACGCTTTTTTATGTAGGTTATGTTACACTGCTTGCCCAATGTTGCCTATGCTTACCTCATAGCTATGATCAGGTTTAGGGACAGTAACTTTTGAAACTGTGAAATGTGGAATTGGGGATGGTGCGAGAGCAGAGTCCACATGGGTGGTCATTTCTGTACTTCTTTGGAGCTAAAGTAACCAACAAAATTAAGATCGAGTGATTACAGCTGAAAATGTAATGTACAGGTTAGAAGATGAAGCATTTTTGAAATACAGTATGTTTATTTGTCTACTTTTAAAATGACCCGTCTGACCTGGGAGACATGAAGGGTTTGCTCGGGGGTAACGGTTTGTATTGTCGTTGGCATTTGAACAGCCTCTGTTTTCACTGTCCTGGTTGCCCAATGTTGCTCAGCGTTCAGCATTGTCTGCTGTGTCAAATCAGATTCTAAAGCTTCCTCTTCAGCATGACCGCCCTCTGCATGCACAGGCTTCCGAACACGTGCCAGGTCGACAGCAGCGAGCACTGTGGCCACGGCCTCAGCCTTTTTCCCACCCTCACCCTGGAGACAACAAGCAGTGGATGTGATACAGCACATAGATCTCATATCATCCATGGCAGTTGATAGCAGGTATGGGATCGTTCCAATCGACATTCACGGGCCAATTCTTTGAATTTGATCATGAAGTGGAGAATTTACCGTTGACTGAAATTCTAAGACCCTTCGTGTAATTTGAAATGCCACTGCTTACATTGTGATTACAATTGTAAACATTTCAACCATTGGAATTTGAATAGAAGACTTCAAAATTGAGTTGAATTTAAATTGTTTATGTTGCATACTTTGGAATATAATCTATAATCATGCGGTTTATTTTAATATAAAACAGTACATACATAATTAAATGCTAATTCCAACATTTGCTAATGTACTGTATGCACTGTTTGTACTGAAATAATAAACTGCATGATAATAGATTATATGCCGTAGTTCTAATCAAATATTTCATTAAGGTAGCTAATGATTTAGGTGGCTTGAATCATGTAATACAACTTGAGCAAACTAAATAGGTCTAATGAGGGATTGTTGTTGTGGAGGAATATTTAATTGGGAATTGAATTGTTTGAATTGACTACACATTTCTATTTAGAAGAATTGAATTGATTCTGAATTACAAGAGAGGATCTGGAATGTGAATTGAATTGGTGGAATTTCCTGAAAAATGTAATTGAATTTGAATTGAATTGACCCCAACCCTGGTTTACCAGAAAGACAATAGGATGTTACATACTGTAGACACAACACAACATGAACATTTGGACACTTGCAACCTTTTACATTAACATCATTTTGGTATAAAGTAACACCTTATCACAAACAGAACAGTCACAGCAATACTTGTCACTCAGCGTGGTGGGGTGCGTCACACAGTGGTCAGCTAAAACAAGTGCTCAACCCTTATCAAAGCTTGCACAGCATGCATGCGGTGCAAAAAACAGAAGAACAACTGTAATTAGACCATAGATAGAGAAAACGTGAACAAAGTGGGCAGTGGGTAATCTGATATGATCTTCAGCTACCTGCTCCTCATTATGCAGCAGACATAAGGCAGGAGAAATATCCATGTCTCCCTGTTGGATCTCAGTGTCATGAATCTCTCCTTCAATACCCTGTGTAACAACTGCCTCCATTGTTGCCGTGATTGCTGCTGTGTCCATGTCTGGTGTAGGCTACATATCGCCAAACAATGATAAAGTGAAAATCAAATCAGGTTGTCATCATTGCCACGAGTGATTCATTTTCTGCATTCATTTCTGAATATGAATATCAAAAGAATGTAAGGATGTCTTGTGGAAGGGCTAAACAAAAGTTTATGCCATGAATGAAATGGACAGAATAAACAGAAATGTAAAAGATGCAAAAAATGCTTAGTTTGAAAATGAGATTGATGGGGGAGGGAAATGTGGATGAGTGAGTGGAAGGGTTGACTGGATACATAGCAGATAGGGGTTCTCAACTACCTGATCAGGTAAAGATTCTGAACACAGAGTAGACATGCTTGTCTCTGTGCTGCTGGACCCATCTACAGACTCAGGACTGCGGCTGCCAGCCTGATCCACTGCTGCTAATACTGTAGCTACAGCCATCATTCTATCATCCTGGTCATGCGGGCTCTGTCATACATTTGCTGGATTAGGGCTCTCTCATATGCAATAATGTTAAGCTTTCATCAAGGAAAACAGATCACATGGATGATAAAAGTGATGTTGCAACATTGCAACAATGCTTTCTCATTTAGACATTGTTAAAGCATCTCAATTAACAGTAGTATCTACAGTGCCTTCGGAAAGTATTCAGACCGCTTCACTTTTTCCACATTTTGTTGTGCTATAGACTCAATTTAAAATGGATTAAATTAAAAGAATTTGCCATTAATCCACACATAATACTCCATAATGACAAAGCGAAAACAGGTTTTTAGAAATTTCAGTAAAGTTATTAAAATTCAAATACAGAAATACCTCATGTACATAAGTATTCAGACCCTTTGCTATGGCACTCTTCAAATTAGCTAAAATGCAAGAATGTCATCAACAAATCACTCAATAAGTTGAATTGAGTCCATCTTAATGCAAGGATAATACTTCATGTCATATTGGAATTAATATCTTTGTTTTTATGGGGTCTCTGATTTGCATAGGAATCAATTCCACACTGTGTGGATCAGGTTGTCATTACAAACTGAGCAAACGGAGAGGAACAAAACTGCTCAGGAATGCAACTCTGAGGCCTGAGGAGACTGAGGAGACAAAAATATACAAAGTTGAATGGTGGAGAGGAAAAAGCACAGTCGATGGGACAACATCCTCTCAGTCACTCTACCAAATTGGTCTATAACCAAGTGGCCAAAAATAATCCCTTAATGGAAAATAATCTATCTCATATCCATAATTGTGTTTGAAACAATGAATTTAAGTGATACAGCAAAGAAAGTGTCTGGAAATGTGTTTATTTGGTTTTACTACAAAGCATTAAGTTTGGTGCAAATCCAGAACATGCAATGCAGTTTCCGGACCATCTCTCGTGTGAAGAATAGTGGTAGCTGCATCAAGTTATGGGTATGTTTGTCACTGGCAGGGACTGGGGAGTTTGTCAGGATCAAGAGAAAATTATGAAATTTGCTGAGTTGGTGACATCCTAATCTACACAGCGTGTAATTGATTCCAATGCAAATCAGAGACCCTATAAAAACAAAGATATTAATTCCAAAATTACGTGAACTATTATCCTTCCATTAAGATGGACTCAATTCAACTCATTGAGTGATTTGTTGATGACAATTTTTCATTTTAGCTCATTTTAAGAGTGTCATAGCAAAGGGTATTTCTGTATTTCAATTTTAATAAATTTACTGAATTATTTTTAAAAAAAAACTTGTTTTTGCTTTGTATTGTGTGCATTGATCGCGAATTCTTTTAATTTAATCCATTTTAAATTGATTTATAACACAACATAATGTGGAAAAAGTTAAGGGGTCTGAATACTTTCCTGAAGGCACTGTACATTCACACCTCTCACAGTCAACCACTAGGTGGCCCTGTTCAGAGGCCCCAATGGGAATGTCCTTACCTCTCTGACAGAGGCACCAGTCACTTGCTGCTGCTGCTGTTGTGAGCCCTCCCAGTGCTGCTCCATGCGGAGATGGGTGGCGGAGGTCTGGATACTGGTGGCTGCGGAGGTCACGCTAGTGTAGCTTGCCTCTGCCATGTACTCTCCCTTCTTCCAAGGTGGAAGGACTTCTGCGCCCTGCGCCGTCTGTTTACGTGTGGTCAGGGGTGATTTCACAGGTCTGATGGGTGACACAGACAGTCTTGAAGTAGGAGAGACGGGCCTGAAATAGAAAACAGAAACAGAAATCGTTTTGATGTTCTTTGAGGTGAACACAGGCAAATGGACAGTGTGATGATCACCACAGAAACAATGGTTATTGCAAAAGTAAAGATAAACCTCTTTTACCTGACTGGGGTCGGAGTGGGCGCCTTCACGTGTCTCACTGGTGAGGGAGATTGATGACGAGCGCCCGCAACCTTGGATGCCAGAGATGGTGGAGTTGGGGACTTGGAAGTTGGCTTTGGAGGCACACGTGGGGGAGTCTTGTGTGACAGTTGCTGGGTCACAACACCCCCTTCAACATGCATTTCCATCATGGCTGAAGTGCTGGACTGGAAATGAGCCTCCATTCTCTGAGGAAAAAGCAGGTAGGGGTTAGAAGAGATTCATGTTTGTCTCTTGTTTGTTATTGTTAATAAAGGAGCAATCTGGGATTGGTAGACTGATTTTTGGACTTTAAAATGAATGACCTATAGCCATTGATTCTTGAAGGATATAAATGCCTTATAAACTTAATTCATCTGTCTTGGCCCATCAGAAGCCAAAATATAAGCTTGTTTTACACGTTGTTTATAAACAAACGCGACTGTAAACAAACACTGTATAGCTTCAACACATGGTTAAAACTATCATTTTAATCTCAAGGATGGTCCGTCTATACATTTTAGATTGTTTACATTTCTGCACCCCCATCCCTCAGTTGACAAAAAAAAAAAAAAAAGTGGGGGGACATGGTTTTATTGTTGTTTAAATCCCAGATTGCCACTTTCAGGTCACAGTAGAATCTTTGTTTGTTACCTTTTCAACTCTGGTCTGGCGAGTCTGAGAAATCTGAGAAGTTGACACAACAGTTTTGGTCTTCTTAGCAGGCACTGCTACCTCCTCTCCTGAAAAATGGAAAAGTCAGTAATTAAATATCTACAATGATCATTTAGATCATCTACAATGATCATTATGTGCAGTACATGCAATGATCATTATGTGCAGTACATGCATTCATAATTCTTACATTTAAAGTATGTTAGGCTGCAAGCACTATGTAAAATGTGCTTATGAATATAGTTTGAAATTAAAATGTGTTCATTTGGTAGCCATGAGTTCTATACCAATGAATATGCTTAGGCTAAACTGGTCATTATTTGTACACCTAACCTAACCACATGAGCCCCACCAGAGAACACACATAATAAAGTCTTACCCTGAACCAGTAGTTCAGCAGTGGAGGTAGTCCGTCCGCTGCTGTTTGAAGCGTTAACCGAGTATGTTCCAGAATCCTCTGGGAAGGCTTCGGCAATCAGCAAACTGTAAAGGTCTCCTTCTTGAACAATCTGAAAGTCGGCGGAACTCTGTATCTCAGCTCCCTCTCTGTAGAACTTTACCACAGGTGTAGGGATTCCTGTCACACGAACATCCAGTCTCACTTGGCTTCCTTGTCTCACGGTCATACTCTGAAGTCTCTGAATAAAGTTAGGTGGCGCAGTCTCCGCTGTAGAGATATAGAAAAGAGTGTGTTAGTGGTGTGTCTGCCACACAATAAGATTAGCACTGAACAAATCTCTTAAGTAAAAGAAATACACGTTGTCACCTGTAACAAGAAGTTCAGCGGTGCTAGTGGCTTGTCCAGCTCCATTGGTAGCTCTCACAGAAAATCTTCCACTGTGTGCGGCGGTCACAGCAGGGATCGTCAGAACAGCGCGGCCATCGCTGAACGAGATCTGTACGCCGGGCAGAGCCGCAGCAGAAAGAACCTGGCCATCACGAAACCAGCTCACCTCAGGAACTGGAGCACCTGTTGGGAAAGGTGTAGCCATGTTAGTGTTGATTGGTGCATTACAATTCTGATCAAATATTCATCTGCACTGAGATCAAGCATATGGCCAGTGCAAAGACAGGCTTGGCTGGAACCACACAAAATCAACTGCTTCTAATTGGTTACACAGATTTTCAATTTGTTAAGTTCTTGAAAAAAATAACATACATCATAACAACATCATGGTTCAATACATGACACCTGTAGTGAACCTTTGTGTTGTATATATAATGACAGGGAATGCTTAGTTACCACTAACAATGTATGTAATGACAGGGAATGCTTAGTCACCACTAACAATGTATATCATGACAGAGAATGCTTTCTTACCACTAACTTGAGCCTGAAACGTTGCGGCACTACCCTCTAGTGCCACAACGCTTTGCAGCGGCTGTGTAAACGTTGGCGCTGTTGTTGACATGTCGGTAGACACCCTGAGAGGAGAGACACATGTAGAAACTGAATTTAGCTGGAGTTAGCTTACCATTACAAAATACACATCGTACATGTCTGAGAACAATCGCTAGGATGACAGTATTCGATATCTGAGGGATACAGTCTCAGCTCATTCTCTGAGCTACCATAACGATCTGAGTGCAGGGGGGTATTTTTAGCTGATGAGAGGGACTAACTCATCATTTCTGCGGCTGCCTGCACCTGGCCCAAACCAGCCTGTCAGTCCCCTGATCGCAGGCTCCATGGGGTCTGGGGTGTCAGGCTGAACACTTGGACACAGTGCCCAGCGACAGCTAATAGACAAGCCAATACCAATTGGGGGGCTGTGAAACAGCAGCCTGAGAACCAATCAAACGCTCAGATGTCACCAAAACTCAATTGCAGTGAACATGAATAACCACTCTAAAACTCTGAGCTGATTAATCACATCAGTAATCGCCAACAGAGATTTACTTGATGTGTTGATTATCAAATACCATAACATATCAGACAAATACATGTTTTATTATGCCACCTTTACTTCATCACTTACACTCAAGTGTGGTTGAATCAACACAAAGTGCCAAAGATGGCTTGAAAAACCAAGGCAACTAATTCTGTAATAAAAAGTGTAAATATATTCTGTTAAAGTAGCTCTTTGGTTTAATTTGGGTCCTCCCTGTTTTACTCCTCACTAGAATGTGTTCAAAGATATAAAAAGCAATTGCTACCTGTATATCCACATCAAAAAGTATTAACAGTTTCTAAATGTAAATGTAAAAACAAAAGGGATGAAGTTCACTTTGACAGCAATGCATTAAACCATGGTAGTCAGTCTGGACCTAAAAATAGCATTTGGCTTCAAGATCATATTCACAGGCCCTAACTTCACCATAGCATAACTTTATATGAGAATAGACAATCCATCTTGAACCAACACCCAACTCAACCACTGATGTTGTGATATTCAGACATAGTAACAAATAAACTGGGAATTATGGGAATGTAGTGATCCCAATACTCTGCCTTGACAATAAAAAATGAACCGTTCAATGATGTAACACTGCAAATCGAACCAAACTTAACATTTATAGCTTTACATTTGCACCAATGCACTCCAGTAATTTTAGAAGAGCAAACTGTCCAAAATATTTCTATTCACTCTGACTGCTTTCCAAGCTACACAAGAAAACATACTCTTCCCTGCCTCCAGTCTTCATCCGATCATCTCCTGATTCAGAGAATTTAGATTAAATTAGATATCCAATTTAAGAAACTGGAAATTCAGGCTGTAACTATGAAAATGTTACAACATAAAACCAATCATTTAATCCTCCAAACTAAGTGAGTTATCTTGTGGGTTATCTTGTACAGATGAAAGACATTTTGACATTTTATGACGTTTAATGGTGAATGCCAGGAGACCGGGAGCTGTGACCACACGTCTCTGTCCATAGACATCTGCTGCCTCTGATGACCACACAGTCACTTTGGAACATGACATCACAGCCACACAAGTTACAGTGACACACCTAATCCATCTATCCTTATTCTCAAGGAAAGAATAGGCTATATCATGGACGTGTCATAACTATTTTGATACCGTAGACCTGCTGTAACAGCGGAGTGGTAGCATAGGCCTGTAACACAACCAGACTGTCCCTGTCAGACTTGGGAGGGGGACAAGTGTCAAAAACCGATAAAAAACAAATGTGATTGTGTGTTTTCTCTTTGCCAGAGTCATAATGATTTGAATGACATGTACAGTACAGATAGAGTGGACACACATTCAACTTCCTATGCATTTCATGAAGGCCACTCACATTTCCTAAATGCCTCATGGGTTTTACAACCAACATAAACACACCTGTTTTCATTGTGCAAAAACCATGATGAACACGTCAAATATCAGCAGACGACAAGAGTCACAAAAACCCTGCGGAATACGGAATTAAGTTCCGATGTTTCAAGATTGGAATCTGAGCGACAGATAAGGCAGTCTCCAAAAATACACTGTCCCCCCCTGGTTGATTGACAGCCACCATGTGGCACATAGCTGGAGGTGCAACTGATAGCCCTGTCGTTGATTCCCTTAAAAAGACATTGCCACCCAGCTGGGACACCACTCTAATGCTATCAGGGGCTATTCTTGGCTTTTCTGAAATCATTGCACCAATTGCACCATATAGTAACCTTGAGAGCTCAAAAACTGCACTTCTTAGCAACAATCATTGACATTTAGTTCACAGTGAAAGCAGAACAATATCCAAATGTTAACATTGAATTATAACAGTTCACACTGTGAAATCACTCTCGCCAAATAAAGGTTGTTTAGCAACAAGACAATGCACACACAAATGAACTAAATTAGATATGTGGCATCGGTGGATACAAAGTAAAAACAACTTACTTGTATCCACAAGGGTGCCTTGAATAGATGGGACTCTGCCCAGATGACTAAAGCAACAATCTCCTTATCCAGAAATGTTTCCAAAAAATCCAAGGTGAGAACGGTTGAGCCTCGAAATATCCCCCAAAACAAAACTACACAGTGTCAAAGCCGTGCAGTTTTGCTTTTCCCTTGCAATCCCTACACCTGAGGCAAGGCTGGGAATGCTCCAACTGCTCAGAAGTGACAATATGGTTGTTTAACTTTATATACTTGGGGACAAAACAGCATCATCAATGCTCTACCACTCCCCATTGGCCACCCTCTCACAGGCATCATGGGAAAAGAAGCCATTTATGCAAGCTCACACCTGTCACTCAACACACCAGTGTTAATCTGAGTTAGATTTCTTCATGTTTTAGTCCAATGATTATTCTGTTTGAAGAAGTGCTGATTATATTGGACAACATGTTCAACTTGACACACAACAACTAAAGAGATATTATTTCTCCTTTCACAAACGATAAGATGCCCTGACTCATTAAATAGTTGGTGACCAAAAGGAGCAAGTGGCTGTCCCTGTCACTCAAACTGAAGACCCCCATTACAAGAGGAGAGCAAACACACTATTTACACACAGCTATAGCTACAGTAGTAGTCTCCCATACTGTATATCCCATGCATTCAAAACAGCTGGTTAAAGCAATCTAGAATATTGGCAATATGTTGTGTATCAACATTTCGAGTTTCCCAGTGCAGGTTTGTTGGTAGCAATCTAATGGCAGCTGTTAGATGTCAGTTTAGATCTCTCTAGGTTTTGTAACCAGGTTTGGTAACAACAATGTGCTTGAGGATGTCAGTCATCCATCGAGGAATCATCAAGCCTCTTCACTAGTATCAATGTTTACATGTTTATATGTTTACCCATAACATTCATGACAACTATTTTCATATTTTGCTTTTAAAATTGCATTTCACACTTTTATTTATCATTGAATATTTTAAATGATAACAATCACAAAGTTAACAACATCCAGAGTAGGGGCCTTTTCCTCTCTGATCAACCATGTCAATTTAAAAAAAAAAAAATGAAATTCACAATTCAAAAAAAAAATTATCCTCATTGAAAATAATGTGCTATTCATGACAATTGACTTCGACTTGGATCAACCGAGATTCATATTGTGTCATATTGTGAAGACATTTAATTTTTCCAGCAAATACCTGAGTGGAGTTGCAGTTGATAAGTGAGGGGTAAATGACCATGTGGAAGCTGGGGGTGATAATGAGGCCATGGTAACATGTTAGGCCATGGTAACATGGCTAGGTTGAGACATGTGACCAACATACTGTTGTGAAAGGCGCTATGGAATCTTCAGTGACCACTAGGATTGAGGACGTTGGGTCAATGTCTACATTATACTCATAACACCTCTGTGAGTATTGCAGTATCTTTCAAATCAGCCTTTTGAGCACATTTCATCCACAGAATTTCTAACATTGCACTTGACGATGTAAAAAAGGTATATTTTTGATATTATACTCAAAGTGTGTTATTTTATTTTGTTATCATCAAATAGGTCCTTTCTATTCTCTATCTGATCAGAGTTTAGGAATGAGTATGTGAAAAACTTTATTCTAAAAAATTAGGTGCAAAGAAAGACCACTTTGGCATTTTCATGTTACCTCTAGGTGCGTCTGCTTCGACCTACACAACATGGGAGTGTTCAGGCTACTTGTCGAGGGGGAACGAGAAAATTAAATATTTCACACTCAATTTACAATAGGTGAAGCACTTCAATCATAACAGGCGCAGCTGTGGTTGGGGTTAATCCCTCAGGTCATACACCCTCCTTCTCACATTGCTAAGAGTACATTAGCGTGCAATTGCTAATGTATATCATATCATGATAGAAAAGGTATGCGATATTTAAAGGGATGCTTCAGAAATCAACTGAAAATGTGACTGAATGAAATCTGCACAAGCAAATCCAGCGACCACCCAATGGGTGGGTTTTCTGAGGTTTAATTAAATGTTTTCAGTGCATGCAAGGGTGCCATACCCAAAGGGCTTGGTGTGTGCTCGGGCAAGATACATCTGAATTACCTCTTTCCTTCTCATCTTCTACCCCTCTCCGCTTAGTAAGCCTCATTCCCAACCCCCAACCTGGAGGGTCAGGTGTTGTCCATTCGGTCTAACCTCTTTGCAGGGTTGGGGTCAATTCCATTTCAATTCCATCAATTCAGGAAGTGAATTGAATTCCAGTACTTTTAAGTTGTTAACATGGTCCTAAAAAAACAGTTCAACATTTGTGGCCAAATCACCTCAAAGTAACTACATACAATATATAAAATCTAATTTATATATTAAAATGTTATAAAAGTCAGACAATTCATAGGACAATGTGCCTTGTTACAATTGTTGTTACCAGGTGTTAGCCTATTAACATCATTAGATTAAGTTCAACTCTGGGATTAACCTGGGAATGTGATGGTACTGGCCTGTGTAGTTAGATGTAACAAGGTCACAATTTGAGTTAAATTGGTCCTACACAGGGGATTGCAAAAGTGTAATGACAAAACCTGTTATACATATGGAACAAGAAAGCAAGTAATAACTTGTAAATAACGTGTTATCTATAATACATGGTTAATTTTCAGTGTCATTTGATCGTGGAGATGTCGGCTGCGAACCTACAACATCCGGCATTTCAAATATACAATAACTGAGGCGATTGTTATTGACTTATATTTTGTTACCCTAATCACATTAGGCTATTGCAAATTTCAAGTTCAGTGTCGACAAATCGACGCTCCTGGACCCCTGGAGTAACGATTAGTAGTAGTAGATCAGTTAAAAGCACAACACGCCGGCATTGTCACTGATAGCCTAACCAGAATTATGGTTAAATTATAGGCTATCCCTATTTCATTTACGAGCGTTGCTTTGGTCCGGAAAAGGCGCTTTCTAAAATGGAGTGTTCTACCTGACTCTTGGTTTGCATATCAACATGTGTTACTGCCAGGGGTGTTCGAGGGGATTGGAGTCACCTATTTTCGCTTCTTCTTCTTTTTTTTCTTTTTTTTTCTCTTTGAATCGTTTTGTGTCACCTCCATCGAAATCCTATTGGAATATTGTTTTCCTATTGGAATCAAAAGCAATCCTATTGGACCCTACAGGAGTCTATACATCCTAATCCTATTGGATTATTTTGGATCACCTCTGTCAGAATCATGTTGGGAGGGTACTACTATAGGTTTTTCATAAATTTCGAAGGATTTTGTTACTCCAATCACAATCTTATTAGAACAGTTTTTCTAAATTCTGGAACACAGGGAACCTGTGGGAAGCGTGCACAGCTCTTCATGCATTCCCTGATGAACGACTGTTAGCATTGCCATTTGAAACAAACATCTCAGTCCACCCACACTTGCTAAAAAAACCTAATAAATAATTTGCATCGGAGTAAGATTGTGCAGCTCTCTTTCTTGTGTCTGTCTGTCTTAACCGTGATAGAGCATCCATCTATCGATCTATCTATCTATCTATCTATCTATCTATCTATCTATCTATCTATCTATCTATCTCTGTAAGTATGTATATATGAATGTATAAATGAGTGTGCGTGTGTGTGCGTGTGTGTGTGTGTGTGTGTGCGTGCGTGTGTGTGTGTGTATGTACAGTGCATTCGGAAAGTATTCAGACCCCTTCACTTTTTCCGCATTATGTTATGTTACAGCCTTATTCTAAAATGGATTAAATTCATATTTTTCCTCATCAATCTACACACAATACCCAATAATGACAAAGTAAAAACAGGTTTTTAGAAATTGTCGCTAATTTATTAAAAAATAAAAGAAATTAATATATCACATTTACATAAGTATTCAGACCCTTTACTCAGTAATTTGTTGAAGCACCTTTAGCAACGATTACAGCCTCAAGTCTTCTTGGGTATGACGTGACAAGCTTGGCACCCCTGTATTTGGGGAGTTTCTCCCATTCTTCTCTGCAGATCCTCTCAAGCTCTGTCAGGCTGGATGGGGAGTGTCGGTGCACAGCTATTTTCAGGTCTCTCGAGAGACGTTCGATCGGGTTCAAGTCCACGCTCTGGCTGGACCACTCAAGGACAATCAGAGACTTGTCCCGAAGCCACTCCTGTGTTGTCTTGGCTGTGTGCTTAGGGTTGTTGTCCTGTTGGAAGGTGAACCTTTGCCCCAGTCTGAGGTCCTGAGCGCTCTGGAGCAGATTTTCATCAAGGATCTCTCTGTACTTTGCTCTGTTCATCTTTCCCTTGATCCTGACTAGTCTCCTAGTCCCTGCCGCTCAAAAACATCCCCACAGCATAATGCTGCCACCACCATGCTTCACCGTAGGGATTGGCCAGGTGATGAGCTGTGCCTGGTTTTCCTCCAGATGTGATGGTTGGCATTCAAGCCAAAGGGTTCAATATTGGTTTCAAATTCTCCTTATGTTTTTTTTAGGCTTTTTCTCTGAGCAGCAGCCAGCCAGAAGAGCGGTTGTGAATGGAGTTATTACTGTGTAGTTGCATAGGTATAAGGGCAACTTAAGGTAAAGTGTTACCAGATAGAGTTCATTATCTGGTAGAGAAGAGGGACTCAAGGAAGGAGTCTCTCTGATATGCAGCCAGAAGAGAAGAGCGGTTGTGAATCTCTCTGCTTGAGCGTTTTCCGCATGTTCAAATCCTAACATGAGTGTCGTCTCCTCAAGCTCATCTTCAGCATTTTTATGTATTTATACAACCACTGTACAATTTTAGACTAGTATTAATAAACACATGCACACATAAACAAGCCCTTGTAAAACATGAAATACAGCCTGTCAACGTAGCTAGTTTGTTCTGGTTTTCTGACTGTTTGAAAGGTTGATCCAAACACTATGAATCTGTTTTTGCCACACCCCTATAGTCCAACGGTAGTGATCAGGCTGATTTCATCAGGCTAGTGCAATTTTGGAACATGTTTCAAAAATAATCATTAACAAAACATTTTGGGGAACCATGTTTAAGCTGTACTGCTAATGTTGGCAAAGGTTCCCCTTTTGTTCCACCTTACCTTTACCATCTGCAAACGTATTAAAACGCTGCGGAAACTGAGAGAAAATTGCAGTCGTTTTATGACAGTTAGCACCATATCACAACCTGTTTCTGTTAGAGGTAAATCATTGTAAATACTATGAAAAGGTTTGTGTGGGTAAATGTTCAGTGCCCATTGAAATGTGCTGGAATAAGAGGGAGTCCAGGTGCGGTCTGAATTGGTAGGTTTTCAGCCTGAAGCAGAAGACAGCTGTCCTGATAGCTGTCCTGATGGTGACAGGATGGCAGCTCCACCACTGTGGTGCGAGGACAGAGAAGAGCTGTGACCAGGATGAGAGACTGCATGGTCCTCTGAGAGGTGGAGGTGGTATGATACCAGCAGAGGTAGTAGAATTGAGTAATACTGTCTAATACTAGTGGGAGTCAGCCACATTAAGTGCATGACTATTTAAATCATGTATTTTTCCTATGAAAAATGAATACGCCAAATAGCGTGTGAAAAAAACTAATAAAAACTCAAATAAAAACAGAAACAAAACCGTCCTAATTGAGAAGCCATTTGTACTGAAGGGCCCCTGAGGTTTGAAGACTCAGAGAGAGGCTGTCCTATTTGCAGAGAGCAGGAATGGGCCTCCATGCCCCTCCCAGCCTCAGCCCCAGCCACAGATACACTGGGAGGTTATTTCTGTCAGCGAACGCCGGGGGAGGGGAGCGGTGATTTATACGGCCAGGCCATTTCTGTCCCACTGGCCAGGGTTTTGCAATGGTTTCAGGTCTCGGGGCGGCCGGCTCACATGTCACCCAGGACAGCTGCACTGCCCTAAATCCAAGTTTGGGGAGCTTTAGACCGACTCACCAGCGGGGTCTAGGGGACAGGAACAGGGCAGGTTTCTGATAGAAAGATTGGTCACTTTACTGTACATCACAGTGTTTGTATTACTGCTGGTCTTGCTAGTACAGTGCGACAAGTATTGTAATTAATCCTAGTTACACTGTACACTGTACTTAGGCGGTACACTGTACTTAGGGTAGGGCAAGAGTTATTGCTGTAGGTGCAGTGTAGCAATTACTCCACTGTTAGAACACAGGCACAGCACTGGACTTTCAGCACTTCACATCACCTCGAATGCCATCTTCTTCTTTTTTTTTCTTCTTCCAAAAACGCAGTCCATACAAATGACTGACACGGTCGATTTACACTGGACTAAAATTAGGGAAATGCTCTGGTTATGATTAGATTACCCTGCCTCCCAATGTACATCGAATCAGTTAAACCAGCAATGTAAAACCAGCAATGTAATGTTAAGTGTCACTAAAAGACATGGAAATTGAAAAGAGAACACTGGCATGAGGTTTTCCAGCAGATTGAGGTTGAGTGGATTGTTTTAGGTTTAAGCTCATGCCTCTTTACAGGCATAGATCTGTACAGCAGCTGCAGCAGGGCCGACTTACCATTTGCTCGTTAAGGGGGAGGGAGAGGGAACCGTGTGGATGGATTTCGATTCTCCCCTCAATGAAAATCATGGTAGCCTATAATCTCTGTAGGGTCTTTACAGAAGAAACAATTGTGAAAAGTGTTACAACTTTTAAGATATGTCGAGGTAATTGAGTCCTTCCATTGTCTAATGGACAGACATTTTAGATGTCTAATGGACACTATGTTGATTCATAATACATTGGCTGCATGGTAGAGTAGGACTTTTCATTCCAGCCAGTGGCCTAATCTGATACTCTGTATTTTAGCAGTATTTCACATAACGTCACTTCCTCCATGTCAGAATAGTGCCACACATCACCAGATAGACAGGAGCAACTGGATCTGTTTAAATGGCAGCATGTTTACTCCTGCATATTTATAAGGTGGAGTAAAGGGACATGTCCACACATATTTCAGCAGGTATATTATCCAATCAAATTAAGTTACCTAAAAATGTAATGGTCAACTATAGTTAAATCTAAGTTAGCAGGGTGGTGGCCTTGGGTTGGTCCAGTGGTCTAGCACCGTGGCTTACAGTGCACACATATGCCCATGTCAGCATAGATTTGAATCTGGTCCATGCCCTGCTGAAATACCCGCTCCTCCTTACATCCTGTCTGTCTCTGTCCAAGAAAAACTTAACTGAAATACAAGAGTGGGACTGCCCCACTCCAAAAAATAACCTTTAAATTGACATGGTATTAGTTTTCATAATTTTTCTATTCTGTAGATTGAAAACATACATTAAAAAGACATAAACAAGCCAAGGCCACTGCTACGATGCTTTCAAAGGCACTTCAGTCACTGTGTTCCTCTCTGTGGCAGCTAAAATATTCCCTCAGACATGATCAACATAAAAGCGGTATGACCAACGTACTTGTGTACTTGTACTCTGCACAATGACAATAAAGTTGAATCTAATCTACTTGTATCTCTTATGGCACTTCCATTTTCAACGAATAGGCAGTACTTGATCGCCACCTCCTGGACAACAAATATAACTGAGCCTAAAAGTAGTGAAACGGCCATCTTCTCCAACTGTACAAAGTGACGCCACTTTGTTATCCTTAATTAAAGACTGGTCGGTAAAATAAGGTCAATTAAGCAGCCTGTGATTTAATTTTTTAATTATACAAAATTAAGAAACATGACTGCAAGAACAGATCACTCTGGAGAGAAATGTTAACAGGATGTGTAATTTATTACACAAAGAGGCAAATTGTTGAAACACTTTGTAGAACATGTTTCTGGCCAATAACAAATGTTGTCCTTATCTGACACTGATTTATTTTATTTTTTTTCATTTAATTTTTAATGAGGCTCTCGTTCCAACCTTTTCTTCTGAGGGCTTGCAACCAAAGACGCCTACGGTTAGCATTAAAGTGTGAGTTGATGGTATTGGGTAAAAAAAAAAGTAAGACCTTTATTAACAGCTTTTGGATTCTGGCATCCCACTGCACAACACGACATGTTTTCGGACTTTCGAACTTTCTTTTTGCAACCGACATGCGCATTCAAACCTGCATGATGTCAGTGTCACGTAGTCTGATAATTCACCTATAAGTATTGGTAGGACTAGACCCTGTTACTTCCGACAATACATTAAATTACAACGTGTTCATGCATATTTCTATTCCACTTAATTAGATAACTATAGATAATCTAGGTCAGACTACCAACTCTCATCCAAATCTTGTAAAATCCCTTTAAGATTCCATTAGCTAACATTTGCCATTTGAGTCTAAATGACGAGTCTAAACAAAATGTTCACAATTGACTTTGCATTTATTGAGTATGAAGCAATACATATGAATTGGTGATATCTATAGTAGAGGAAACAAAGTGTGTGTGGTCCTTGTGTCAGTAGCTGCTCCAGGCTGGTTAGTAGGGTGTGTGTGGTCCTTGTGTCAGTAGCTGCTCCAGGCTGGTTAGTAGGGCAGAGAGGTAGAGGGAGGCAGGTGGGGGCCTGGGCTGAGGCCCTGCTGGCCTCTGATCTCCCTGCCTCTGTCATACTCAGTCACCCCTCTGGAGGCTCTTCTGGCGCCATAGCTGTTCCTCCTGGATAACACCACACCACATACAACAATCACTGACACATTGTCAGATGTTACAGTGGGTCATTTTCTCAGGTCTGGATTCAGCCTACTCCCAGACTAAAAAGCATCTTCGATGGAGAGTTTCCATTGAAAGTGTTATTCAGAAGCGCCCAAAGTCTCTAACAGGAGAGTTAAGCTGAAGGAGACAGGAGTGTGTGTGTGTGTGTGTGTGTGTGTGTGTGTGTGTGTGTGTGTGTGTGTGTGTGTGTGTGTGTGTGTGTGTGTGTGTGTGTGTTAACCTGGCGGAGACCGGAGGCAGGGCAATGATGCGGGGGCGTGCTGTCAGCACCAGCTCCCCAAGGAAGGCCTCCATCATCAGGTTCTTCAGAGTGTTGAGGAGCACGTCCTCTGTGAGGTCACAGAACTCTGGCAACCTGAGAGAGAGAGAGAGAGAAAGAGAGAGACAGAGAGACAGAGAGAGTTTTTTTTACAAGAGCGAAGGTACACTACAGTAGGTCAGAGTTTAAAAGATTCATGCTTGTGTGGATGACAGTTGTAACTTAACAACTTTAGGCTACTTTCCTACCCAGTCTCAATCCCACTGAAACCCAAAATCCTTACTCCTGTCTCACATGAAAATCCCTAACTTCATTCTGTAATCAATACGTTGCATTATCAAAGCTGACTCGCGCACATATCCTGCTTTATAGCCATGAATACCATTGACATAAAATGAAATAAGTCCTAAAATTCTATTAATTCTGCATATTAATTTCAAGTACTTCTTGTCTGTGGCATTACAACAGAATGATTCAGTTACATTTCCAACTGTCAAGGCCGGCTCACCTGCGAATGGTCTCGTTGACAGTGAGCTGATGCTTGTGATGCACTGTCTGAACTGTGGGGGTGGTGTGGTGAACTGTGGTGAACTGTGGGGGTGGTGGTGGCTGCTGCTCCCCTACCCCTGAACTGCCCAGGCTGCCCCCCAGTAAGAGCTGTGGGTTGGGGGGGCCAGAGGTGGGGGCACCCCTGGCAGTGCCACCAGGGTAGGATGTGGCACCACCAGGGGGGAGGATTGGTGAGGGGGAGGGGGTGCTGGGGGTCTGTCTCAGCTGGGTGAAGTAGGGCACAGGCTCGTCCACGTCGTTCACCAGAGACTGGTGGAAGAAGGGGTCGTCCAGGAGGCTCCTGTGGGGAGACAGTGGTGGCCATGTAGTAAAGTAGGAGGTCTCCCAACTCCAGTCCTGAAGAGCTACGCTAGGTGTGTGTGCAGGCTTTTGTTCCCACCCAGCACTGACATGCCTGTTTCAATTAATCAATTAACTGTGGTCTTGATTAATTTGTGTGTGTGTGTGTGTGTGTGTGTGTGTGTGTGTGTGCTGGGCTGGAACAAAAGCCCAATTAGGACTGGAGTTGGATACCCTTGACTTGGTCAAATAAGCTCCACAGACAAATTCATAGTGACTGATGGAGAAGATGGAGAATGGGAGTAGTGTGAGGTACCTGAGGATGGAGGTGAGGGCGTGGGTGATGATCTCTCTCTCCGGGCCGTGGCTGAGGGGGGGCATGTCTGCGGAAGGAGGTCTGCTAGGACAGGATCCAGAGTGGTTGGCGTTGGGCTGGGATGACCTGGTTAGGCATTTAAAACATGGAAATCAGACCTGCGTCCAAACAGAACATACTTGTCAAAAAAGTGTGATTTAGCATGGTTGGCGCCAAAGCAAAGCTTGGGCACTAAATCAACAATGCAAGCTAGGGCTTGTTTCTGGATAGGACACATGTCTTGCCCTGAGCTGTGCAGGGGAGTGTACCAGTACCTGTACACATGGTGTGTGGCGAGCTGCGAGGGGAGGAAGGTCTGGAACTCCAGGAGGGAGTGTGAGCGGGCCGTCACCCCCAGGTGGAGCAGGGCGGGCCGGGGGGGCTCGGGCCTCCTCCACACCTGGGCGGCCTCTCTCTGTGCACGCCTTTCCGCCCGGCTGGGCCTAGCACAGGGTCCCCCCAACACCGCACTGCTGCTGCTGGCATGGATTGGCGGCAGCGTCTGGAAGTCCCATTTAAAATTCGAAAAACGTTATTGTCCATTTTTAGGGTTAAAAAATGTTACGTTTGTAGACAGCAATGGAGACAGAGGAAGAAGGTCAGACGGTGCTGTATGTTCATGTTAGAATCAAATAAATAGCTCAAATAAAGATATACACTTAATTAGAAAAGTTAGAACAAGTCAAGTCACCCTGTATTTCCTGACTGCTGGGCCAGTTCTCAGTGGAAGCGATACATCCTCCTGCACCAGGACAAGTCAATATTAGATCAGGAGGAAACAGTCATCAATGTCAATCAAATAAATAATACAAGTTGTTTAGGTGAAAAAAATAAGCTGCTGGAAGTATTGAAATCGAAAAAAATAATAATATGTGTGCTACAGCTTTATCCACTAAAGAAAGCTAGCTGTGTTTGTGTTCAGACCTGTATGTTGCTGTTCGGCTGGGTGGACGTCTGACACTGGGAGTAGCTGGGCGGCTGGAGGTCCTTCTCAGTCAGAGTGAACTGGTTCTTCTGCCTCTCCCTCTCCTGCTCCCACTGCTGCAGAGCCTGCTGGTACTGGGCCAGAGCCTCCTCCTGAGTCACCTGGGAGTCACAACGCATTTAGACATCAATTAGGAACTTAAGTGGAGAGTTTTGCCATTCAATGTGTATGTTATGAGTGGCTCAATATTATGTCAACTGTCAAAGTGTATTTGTGTGTGTGTGTGTGTGTGTGTGTGTGTGTGTGTGTGTGTGTGTGTGTGTCCTTCCTGCTTTGACTAAAGATTAAAACCGATAATTAAGGAGTCAACCTTTACCCAGATCAGTTTCCACATTATTGGCCTGACAGTACTAACTAAAACAAACTAAACTGTTAAACTCAAACTATTGTTCTTTATTTGTGCAATCAAGAAATGATTCATCCATGAAAAACAAACAAATTTAAATTAAATACATATATCTGCCTCATGGCAACAAACAGTGCTAGGCAGAAATGGATATGGGTGAGTGATCATGGTTGTTTAATCTCCACCAAAGCTCAGGTCCCACCACCACCACCAGCAGAGCCAGAGGCAGGCCCCAGCGTCAGCTCAGCTACTGCTCACATTACAGCTACTCTGGAAGCTGTCACCATAACACAACTTCCTAACTCTCTGGTTTCTTGGTAAAACAACATGTATGTCCCTCTAAAACAGGCCCACAGAGTTAGTAAGAATATCCACCCAGGTTATGCTGCAACATTAATAACACATTATTCATAAAAGCCTGTGTGTGTGTGTGTTACATACTACAGGATGGATGGTGAGTGAGTGAGGAGGGTGAATTCTGACCTCACAGATGAGGTCAAGCTGGTAGAAGCTGGGACTGCCTGAGCTTTGCAGCGTGAGGATACAGAGGGCACTCTCTCCTGGGGCCAGAGTCCCACTCTCTGGATGGATCTTTACTGCCTGCACACACACACACACACACACACACACACACACACACACACACTCACACACACACACACACACACACACACACACACACACACACACACACACACACACACACACACACACCTAAATTCAACATACCAGTACTCATGGACTTAATATAAACAAGAAACCATGCAATAACGTAATGCAGTATTGTTTGTACACACACACACACACACACACACACACCTGCTGGTTGTCCAGGTTCCAAGTGTAGAGGACCTTCTCAGTGTGGGAGACATTGGTCAGGAAGAGGATGCGTGTGGTGTGAGAGCAGACTGGGATGTCCCCAAGGGACAGTCTCTCTTCTGATATAAACACCACCTGCGCGCGCACACACACACACACACACACACACACACACACACCACAAGAGAGACGAGAAAGAGGGCAAAAGAACAATCCTGTAGTGAATGACAACAAGGCACAGCCACAAAAGACCCCAAAAAACGACATTTCCCAGGGGGCCTCATACCACTCACCTGTCCGGGCAGGGGCACCCTCTGTGTGCTGGGAACAGAGAGGTGCGCATCATGGAGCTGTATTGGTGCAGACTCCCCAAGGGCACGGCCATCAAAACCACAGCCCTCAAACGTCACCAGCGTAGAATCTCCCTCCAGCACGTGGATAAGGATGTCCACCTGGACACAACAGGGATGGGAATCTAGTACAGACGCTACTACACACATCTGTGTCTTATCCCACTGGAGTGACGCCACGGCAGCCATTTGAAGCCAGAATGCTCACCACACGTGACCTATCACATACAATATACGGTACAGTATGCGGGGTGAAGGGGGAACTTACGGTGTAGGTCTTCGCCTCCAGAGGGGAGAGGACCCACTCCAGCAGGGCAGTCCGCCCAGGCTGCACCCCCCCCTGGGGGTTGAGACACTGCAGGATGGGGTGGCCAAAGTTGTCAGCAGTCAGCTGCTCCAGGGGCTCTGTGTCGATGCGGTAACTCAGAGGGACAGCTCCTCCGTTGTACAGCTCATAGACCTGCGGTAGACACATCACACACACACCATGGTTACTAACTGTGTGTGTGTCTAATGGTAGTGTGAGAGAGGGGTCGCACTAAAGGTTAAGACATGTAACTCATTCATTCATTTATTCATTTGTTTATTCATCCTCCATCACTTATTCATTCATTCATTCCCTGTCAATGAAGGAGGGATGAGGAGTAAGATGAAGCTGGAGAGGAGTGAATGATGGGAGGTCTGTGACCCCTCCCAGACAGGGGGGCTGAGAGGCGAACCTGTTTGGGTGGATTGAACCCTCCGATGGCCACTGGGGCAAAGACGTGCTTGCTGGATGTGAAGTGCAGGTAGTGTCTGTCTCTATCCACTGTCACCCCCATGAAGTTCAACTACACACACACACACACACACACACACACACACACACACACACACACACACACACACACACACACACACACACACACACACACACACACACAGCCAGAACACATCAGTATCATTATCAGATATCGTATCATTATCAGATATTCAACTCAACCATTTACAACCCAAACATTGAATGTGACTTTGCTGTCTCACCAGAATCTCCCTGCCATGAGACAGCTTGAACAGGACTGGGAGGCGGTTGGTACCAACAAAGTCATGCCTGCGGACAGAAGGTATAGCTATCTTAATATAATAATATATATTATATATTATTATTCATGAATGAATTCACATATGTGCAGATCTTACCTGTAGCTGAATTGTACTGCCCTCTGCTGGCCGGGCAGCAGTTTGCCAGAGCGGGGGGAGATGGAGAACAGCCTGTTGTCCTGCACCTTCATATGATGGAGCTCCGTGGTGCTGAACTCTCCAGTCTCAGCCCAGTACTCCAGCTCTATCTGCTGGTCCTCTGGGAACAGGAACGACCTGGGAGGAGAGGAGAGGAGGAGAGGAGGAGAGGAGGGGGGGTGGAGAGGAGGAGAGGAGGAGAGGAGGAGAGGAGGAGAGGAGGGGGGGTGGAGAGGAGGAGAGGAGGAGAGGAGGGGGGGTGGAGAGGAGGAGAGGAGGGGGGGGTGGAGAGGAGGAGAGGAGGAGAGGAGAGGAGGAGAGGAGGGGGGGGGGGTGGACAGTAGGAGAAGAAAGCAGGACAGATGGTTATTGAAGCGTATTATTCTGCATAAGAGGGACAGACTCTTCAACCCTATGCAAAAGCAACCTGTGACCACTTGACATTTGTGGAGGTTGAAAGGGTTGATAGGGTATAAGCAAAATGGTGGAAATTCCACCTAGCCTATCCTAGGTGGAGCTACTATCATCTTGCTTATATCAATCCAATCCTTTTCGTCTTTACACACGTTCCTGGAGCGAAGGGGCTAGTGCTTGTTTCTGAACAGGGCTGACGGCCATAACCAGGAGAATACATACACACTGGTGACAGGGAGAGGTCCCAGGCACATTACAGTATCTGATAAGACACTCACCACTCTACAGGGATGCTGCCAGTGTTGTCAAACATCAGCAGTGCAGTGGAGGGGTCCGAGCCCAGGGGCGCAGCGCTGAAGTTGATATCCAACATGGCTGACGTGAAGATGGAGGGACAACGCCGCAGACTGGGGGGACGGGGGCGGGGGGCGGGGACAGACAGAGATGCCAAACACATGGCTCTTATGTTCATCATTCGTTTAAGCATCTATACAGCAAATGACAGTGGCTGCATTTGACCTCAGTACTCTTCAGTCACCAGGCCGTCTTTGTAAACACGGCTTTGTTCCGAACTTACCTGCCTGATTAAATAAAGGTTAAATCCATTTACAACACTTAGGCTGAATATGCTCTGAAAAAAGGACATCGTTTGTCTATCTAACTGGGCTAGTAGTCGTTGCCGCTGACCTGTGTTTGGTGGGCACCCGGTAGGTGAGCTCAGGTGGGGTGGGGTCTTTGTGCAGGTGGGCATTGAGGGCGTCCAGAGAGAAGAGGGTCCACAGCTGGAGCTTACTGAGCCCCTCCGCGCTGCCGCTGCTGCGAACGTCAGTCACCTCCAGGGTGGGGAACACCCCCTCCCCCTGCACCTGGCACAGAGGCTGCGGCTCGGCTAGGACCGAGCCTGGGAAACAGGAGTGGAGAGAGGGGGAGAGAGGGGGAGAGAGTGGGAGACAGTCCAGGACAGTGGAAGAAATGAGAGAGGTTACCCACCAGAGGGAGAGGAGAGAGGGGAGTGGGCCACAACCACACACAGGGTGACCGAGAGAGGGGGAGAGGTGGAAAGCCAGAGAGAGACGTCAGGGCGAACAGTTAGACAAACTCATAAAGCAGCCGTTAAAGCAGTCTCCATAGACAGTAGATGGTGTTTTGGCGTACTCTTGCCGTACCAGTGGAGCTGAGGGTTTGGTAGCTGATGGCCCAGCAGTAGCGGGCGCGGTGGGCCGGCCTCACTGTGGAGCGGATCAGCAGTCTAGAGCGAGCTTCTATGGTGCCTTTCAGAGAGTCCAGCTCCAGGGCTAGAAACATATAGGAAATGGCCGTTTAAATACGAATGACCTCGTCAACAGAAACAGGAACGGATCCAAGGGCCATGTACTGTAACTGGTATCGAACACATAACACTGTATATTGCAAAATATAGGTCAAGACAACTTGACAACATTTAAAACCAGCATGGTAGACGGTACATGTGTGAGGTAGGTCTCAAGGTGGTACATTTGCTTGTAAGTGTTTTCAGGGGTCCCGTACCAATAGGGTCTCTCTGAGTGTCCTCTGGCAGCTCCAGGATGCTCTGCTCCACAGCCAGAGAGAAGCTGACAGGGCAGGAGCTGGCGTTGATCAGAGGGATCTCCAAGGACCTGCAGCCTCCCACCAGCACCTCCCCCAAGTCCTGCACTGGACTCTCTGCCTAAGAGGGACACATGGGTAACACATAGGTTACAGACACGTTACACACACAGACACACACACACACACACACACACACACACACACACACACACACACACATAGGTTACAGCATCTGAGGAGGCTCACACCTTGATAGAGCCCTTGGAGGCCATTCCTACAACTTTGAGAGGGAGGCGGGACTTCCTGCCTCCAGGAGTCCTGGTTGGCCAGAAGGTCAGGTTGGGCTTGAGATTGTAAACTGTTTCCTCCCGTGGGGTGAATGACCATGTCTGCACCTACGGTGAAGCAAAACACAAAGCTCACCAACAAAGTCCAAACATACATACATTATTTATACAGTTCTCATCAACGATCAACAGAGTCAATTATTAATTTCGCTACTTGTTTTTCCGCTGCTCTGTTGGTTTATTCCTTCTGCAACTGTATAAACTATCAGATCATAGAGAGAGCCCTCTCTCTCTTACCACGGTCTTCACACGTTCTCTTATGGCAAGAGAACAAGAACATTTAGAACACTGAAAAAATACATCCGGTCAAAGACAGAGAACGTTGGAGAACACAGATTTAATATGCATTGAATCACTTACACAATGCATGACTTTTAGGCTCAAAGCGGACGTGATTTGCCACGTGATCGATAAAGAAGAAAGGTTCCATCACATGTCTTTCCTAACTAGAAGGCTATCGATTGTTTAAGTCATTAAATATATACTACAAAGACAAGCAGTCCATCTGGCCTGTCTCCATCTCTCACCATGGTCTCGTTGGGCTGCAGGACGCCTGAGTCAGGCTCTACAGAGATGATGCGCTGGTCTGGGCCGCTGACTCTCCACTGGAACTGGAGGGCCAGGCGGCTCATGTTCCTCACTCTGTAGGGCCTCTGGGAGCAGGAGCCCACAGCCGAGGGTTTGAAGAACAGGCTGCCATCGCCCTCTAGAGACACACGCAGCTTCTCAACCACACTCACCACTGTCAGCTCCTGTATATATATATATACAGAGAGAGAGAGAGAGAGAGGGAGAGAGAGAGAGAGAGAGAGAGAGAGAGAGAGAGAGAGAGAGAGAGAGAGAGAGAGAGAAAGAGAGAGAGAGAGAGAGAGAGAGAGAGAGAGAGGAACACAGATACAGAAGCATTCAGACATATGCTGTGTACAGGTATCCTGGTCCCAGTGTCCTGGTCCCATGTGTATATGTGCTAACTGTTGGCCACAGGAGTTGGCTAACAAAGAGATGTGGCCTGTGGGGCTCCAGCCTGCAGGGCTACAGGACTAGCGTCACCGGGGCTGGAGGTGTACCTGGGTGTGTTTGGGGCTGGAGGTGTACCTGGGTGTGTTTGGGGCTGGAGGTGTACCTGGGTGTGTTTGGGGCTGGAGGTGTACCTGGGTGTGTTTGGGGCTGGCGTTAAAGTACAGGGTGAGGGGTAGCTGTGAAGGATGGTCTCCCATGGGAATGGTTCTGAGGGTGATGATCTGGTGGGCTCCAGGCCGGACAAGGGCGCTGGCGGGCTGCACACACACAGATGGACAGTCCTCTGGGTCCAGTCTGAAGGTGAGAGGGAGATCCCCTGTGTTCTGAAGCAGGACAGTCCGATAGGACACCACACTCAGAGCAGGGAACACCTGGAGGCAAATTACACAGCATGAACAAACTCGATCATCAAGTATTTTTGGCCCCAATTCAATCAATTACAGGTAAAGACAAAATGCACAGCAAGTGTGGACAATGTATTGGGGGTGTTATAAATGATGACACATCCCAAACCTGTTCCTGTCACAGACATTTTAAAACCTTAAAGTACAATAAGTGTCCCAAAGTGTGGTTGGACTTGATTGGACTGAATTGGGGCTCACCACCAGGGGACGCTGCAGAGAGAAGCGGGGGACGAAGTGCTCGTGGCCAGGCTGGAAGGAGTGGCCGGTGACCCTGACAGTCACACACCAGGGGGGACACAGGGTCCGCTCCTCCATCTGACGATGGTCCCGCAACACCTGGGGCATAAGAGGAGCGGGGTGAGAATACATTAATTTATTCATAGCAGGGACAGAGCACGTGAATCCACATTTCATCTCAAAGCTATGAAGATGACGATTAAAGTTAGCTGTACAGTTAAAGTTAAAAAGTGTTTCATGTAAATACGGTTGTTGTTATAAAGGTTATGACAAGCATTTTTACATTGTCTTGTGTTGTGCCCATACTCCATTTCCCGTGTTTTTGACCACTCTAGCAGCTTGCGCATTACCTTGTAGAGAGCGAAGCATTCGAGCTGGGCTCCATGGAAAGTGTTTTTCTGCTGGGGCGCATAGGTGACTCTGAAGGCGGTCGACTTCAGTGGGCCCAGGTCACATGATGAGGGTGTGACAGAGAAAGGCAACCCTGTGGCGGGGGGCCACACCAGGCTGAGCGTGCCCTTGGTGTAGTTGGTGATGGAGACAGCCTGGGAGGGGGTGGAGGCATCGTGAAACAGCAACTCAGGGGGTTGCACCGTGACGTGAGTAAAAGAGGGTCTTTCTCCACTCCCCCCTAGTTCATCCTTGCCCCCTGCACACTCCTGGTAGTACTCGTCCATCGGGCTCCTCTGAGCCACAACACAGTCTGTCTGAGCAGAACCCATGGCTGGATCCTGGAGGGTTGGCACAGGGTTAGAGCTGAGCTGATTACAGACAGAAATGCTGACCTCAATTAATCATACGAAACTTGAAATCACGCCCACCTCTTGAAGGAGTAGGGCTCCTTCCTCATCAAGTTGGATCTTGCCCTCTGCCAGCATGGCACTCAGGATATCAGGGGGGTAGCAGGTGAGCCCGCGAGCTAGATGCTGCTTGTACAGGACCAGGTGTCTGGGGCTCAGAATGGCTGGCTTCAGCTGCTCTGAGTGACAGGTGCCAATCAGGTCCAGAAACAGTGGCTCCTTTAAACAGAGAGAAATGCAGAAATCACTGATCATTGTCACGAAAATTGAATTGTTTTGCTATGTAAAATGATTCATGACTTAGCAGAGCAAATTCAATATGGACACATATGGACATATGTTATCGATCAATTGAATAGATGGCGCAGGTCTCATGTGGGCCATTCACGATGAGAGTCCCGCTGAGCCAGTCTGACCCTCACCCTGTGGAGCAGTAGGCATGCCACCCTCCTGTGGTGGGCGATGGGGTGGTGTGGGCAGAAGTGCAGCTGGAGGGTCAGGTGACTGTTGGCTGGCAGGGAGCCACACGCTGGCACCAGGGAGAAGACACTGTGCCCTGTAGTGTCCATGTCAAACTGGAAGTGCGCCTCAACAGGGGAGGAGTTGATGATGTCCACGGTGCGCATGGACTCCTCTCCCTGGTCCACACAGCCAAAGTCCAGCACAGAGGAGCCCAATGTTACGACTGGACCTGCAGGAAGAGGGAGGATCAAGCTCAATTGAAGGAGGAAAGGTTGGTCACACTTGATTTGGCAGCACAGAAATGACAAGGAACTTAGAAATTGCATGATTAAATGGTAATCAAACAAAAACAACCTAGTAATGACTAATTTGTTACTTTGACATTTGTATTTGCCCTCTTGTTGCCTACCTATACATGTGCCAGTGACTTTGAGAAGGGTTTTGCTGAGCGCCCCAGGGCAAGTGAGGGAAAGGTAATCCACACTGATGCAGTCCACAGTCAGAGGAGAGAAGGACACAGGAACCCTAATGACTGAACCCGGGGCCACCTCGCCCTTGTGGACATCACAATGAAACAATGACTCTGACAGCGATGGTTGTCGTAACCGGGTCAGACTGAAGGATGCACTTACCTGTTAGAACATGGGGGAGATGGGGGAGATGGGGGAGGGAGGGTGAGAGAGAGAGAGAGAGAGAGAAGCACAACAGAGAGATGCTGCTGAGCTCTAAGAAGCAGAACCTCATATTGATGATGAGAATGAATGTGTATGGACTTACAGAGGAAGGATTCAGGATGTCAAAGTATCTTTCCAGAGAGGCCCCAACATTAACACCACCAAACTCCAGCACCTTGCAGCTCTCTTCCTGCACTGGGGCACTGATCTGCAGGAAGGGGTATTTAGCTGTGGAAACGATAAACATACCACTAAATATCGTGCACAGCGCAATCACTAGTCTAGCATAGTTTGGATGAGCATAAAGGGCCAAGTGATGAAGCACAGAATGTCTTGTGAAGTTTATAACACTGTATGTATACATATATACCATACATGCAACACAATATTATACTGCTTATATTATACTATATCATACTGCACTACTACTGATCATATATTGCACTACCTGTAAATACTGTTCATTGCACTTTCTGCTATTTTGCACTTCTGGTTAGACGCTAACTGCATTTCGTTGTCTCTGTACTTGTACTCTGCACAATGACAATAAAGTTGAATCTAATCTAATCTAATCTAAAATTCCCCTTCTGAGGCAATACAGAGAGATGGATTAAAAGATAGAGATACATTTAAGTGTGCGATGCCTAGAACACTAACGCTGCCACTCACACAGGCCCTGCAGGAGGACAGTGCAGCTGCTCTCCCCTTCGTCACCGAACACACAGCTGGCCTCCGCCTGGTAAACTAGTGCTTCCTGCGGTCGAAAGACCACGGTGACTCGACAGTCTTGTCCTGGCTCCAGCACCCCACTTTCTGGAGAGAGATGGAAGGGAGAACTCACCTCCCACTGGAACCCTGTCTGCAGCTTACTAACATAAGCCAGAGGAAAAGAAGAACAGTTACCAACTAGATTAGAAAAAGCTGAAGAATTGGTACCTTTACAAGCAAAAGGTCCTCAGATTGAAATTGGGCAGGAACATTGTTGAACAATGAAGTTGTGTTTCGAAACTGTGCGGAAACAAAATGTTGTTTTTGTTGTAACACGGGAAAGGTCCTCAGTCCAAAACTGGGCGGGAATAATCTGTTTCTATTTTGGTTGGAAAATGGTTGAAAAACTTCTTTGTGTCCTCCATTTTTGTCATGTATCACTTTACACGCGAAAGGTCCTCAGTTCGAAACTGGGTGGAAACAATCTGTTGCTGTTGTATCACTCTTATAGTGATGCAACGGTGCAGGTGCTTTCTCCAGCATTGCTAGACCTCTCTTGTTTTGGGACAAAGGATGATAATAATGATAATACTGAAAAGCTAAGGTACGAGAGTAACAAAAAACTAAAAAAAACTTGCCTGGCATTGTGAAATATGAAGGTGGCCTGGGAGCTGTGCAGCACTGCGCAGGGCGGCAGCAGCACAGATTCAGGCACATCCAGGGCATGTCGAGGGATGGTGGCCTGCAGAGACACCTGGAAGTTGCCATCTTTACTGTGGAACTCAATGCTGTCCAGGTACTCACACTGCATAGAGAACATAGAAACATATGGTCCTTTACTGTATGTGCCATTGGTGCCACAAAATGTAATTTAGTTAACATGGATAATGATGCCCAATATGGTAAGAAATGCTAAGATCAAGGAAAAGACTTAATGCAGATTTTGTTGACTATCGTTTATTATTTAGGAAACATGTCCAAGAAAAAAAAAACACATGGACAATTTGGCTTTCAACCCCCTTTGCGTGTTTTTGTGGTAAGAAATATGAAATTCATTGTTACCCTTTCACGGGGGCGAAATGTGACAGGAAGGGAAAAGGATGTTCCTGGACTCAGAATTATGATTTGGGGAAACAGCGTGGTGAAGAACTTTGACACAGGAGGCCTGAGAAAGACAAATGCATGTTACTGAACATGCTATTCTTATCCTTCAACAAATACATCTGACAAAACATTATGCTATTCCAATCACTCAGCATCAAGGATACATTCTCTGACCTGCTTTTCTGACCTGATGCTAATGCAATTAGTCTATTTACACAGTGACATATAGGCCTACTGTAGCTTACACCTGACTCACCTAAAGCGAAGTTTCTGCAGTTTACTGTGCACATTCTTCAAGACGAGCTTCTTGGTGAATTCTCCACCCAGATCCCAGTCCTCCCACGTCAGCACCGCCCAGGTCTCCACCCCCAGAAAGCAGCTGCGCTGGGACGACATCTTCCTCTGGAGCTCCCCTGAGCGCTGCAAGGCTGGTCTCTGGGCAACAAAGACAGAGACACCATTCATGTATATAAAAAAAGGTATGTAAAAGGCATATGTGTATTATATTATATTTTATATATTGTTTTATTATTCCATTTTGTAAATTTGTTATTGCTATTTTGTTAATATTTTGCTATTTTGTAAATTTCTTGGCAATATTTGCTATTGTTTTTTCTGTCCCATGCACCAACCTCACCAAGTCAATTTCCTGTATGTGCAATTATACTTGGCCAAATAAAAGAATTCTGATTCTGATTCTGATTCTGATTCTGATATTTATATATGTATGTATGTACGAATGCATGGGGGGATGTGTTCAGCCTAATGTGGTGTTATCATTTGCAATCAATGATAAATTATTATTTTAAACCAATAAAGTTTAATTTAACTGAACAGATATGAAAAGAGATTGCGGCAAATGCACCTGAAACAGACAAACCTGCTACACATAAATCTGTATGCTACACTGTAGATCTGCCACCTGAGGGCGCTCTGTGGCCAACTGTATCATCAACCAGAGCTGGACTAAATGGAACTGAGCAGCTCGTTGACTCTGCCCCCCATGCCAGCCCCCCACCTAAGCCCTTTTCTGAGCCAGGAAAAACCCTGATAAGCTAGCTAATTGATTACATTACGTTTTGGTAGCAAATGTTTCATTACAGGCTGCTGGACAGTTAGGCCTACACTGCCAAGGTAGGTATACAGAAGCTGTCGAGGCTATAATACTACTGACGCTTACCCTTTCATCTTTACAACCGGTGGCTGTCCAGAGGATGCCAGAGCCCAAAGGGTTCCCTGGAACCTCAGCCAACATCTCTGCAGAGAAAAGGTTAAGGGGTTTATAAGACAGTATTACAGTAGTAACAACAATCATGCAACAATCATGTTCCTCCCTTCTCATAAGAGGATCCATTGCTTCTGTCTTGCATAATATTATATTTATTGGTCAAGCAAGGGTCACGGCACTGTGCTGCTGAAAACCCAACCATCCAACAAACATTACGAACTGAGAGGACACGTTGTGCCTATTTTCTATCATATTGCTAAGGTAGCTAGCTAGCTGCTACCTAGGAAGCGTAGCTAGAAATACATTATATTTTGTATATTTTCCGTTTGACTTACAAGCCATTTTACGTAATAACGTAATAAGGTAACTTTACTAGGAGTGAGTTGTAAATCTCGATAGTCGAACTAGATGCACTCGTGTATAGCGTGTAACATATCCGTACCTCATTCAAATTGAATACGATAAAATAAACACAGGTTTAAACATCCAAACATGTGCAATTCTGTGCCAGAGGAGTCATTCATGCTTCACTTTCCACAGCAGGATAGAACTGACAGAGTTGTTTCTGTCTCCATAGCAACGACGGCACAGGGAGAGGGACACTCGTCATTTGTTTGCGATCACAAGTGTCGGACGACGGAGCCACGGGATCTGTTAACACCCGTTATTGAATCAAGCAATCGGATTTTTCTTAAAATATGGAGGTAAATATCTCAGTAAAGAAAATTGCATATGCCCTTCATGTTTTGAAAAAAGGAATACAATTGTAAATTGGACAAATAACGTGGGAAAAAAAGTATTTACTCACAAGATAAATATACTTGGAGACCTTGTGGTTGAGCTATAGCTACAACAGCTCATTTTGCTCTCATATTTAATCACTGCCCTTACACTGCTCCCAGTAAAGTGCCATTTGCTATGAGATAATTCACTTTTCCATAAATTAAATGGACTTGCTGACATCACCATAAGGAGCTGATTATTTTTACTTCCCCTTCATTAACTTAATTATTTGACTATCAGTAAACCTGCCTCAGTAATTCATATTTGAAAGCCGTGATCATAAATTTCTCTCTCTCTTGTGTGTTTATTATACACTGCATATTCTTTCACAATTTAAATCATTGTCAGTGTCAGGTGGAGGTTAAAGAGGAGATGAGAGTGGGAGAGATAAAGATAGTGGAAATGTATTTGCATTTCTAACATTGCTAACTGGCTGCTAAGATTCCTAGTCAAAATAAAAAATAAACCATGCCATTTTCGATAGATAAACCAAATATGACATTTTTAGATACAGCAGGAAATTACATATTTATCCTGCTGTTTTACAACCTGATATCACATTTTCAAAAAAATTATATTATCAAATGGTAGGCCTACATTATATTAAAAAAAAAAAAAAAAAGAATTAAGCTTACCTTAAAAAACAAGGAAAATGTACATCTTTTGTTCTAGGTTTTGCAATTAAAACATTGCAATCATGAGTTCATTTTTATTTTTATATTTTTCTCTTGACATCAACAACACTGACAAACGATAAAAGAGCACTAGTGTTACATTTAAAATGAAATATATTACTTAGAATCTAAATAGCTTAAATAACATCAATAACAACACACATGACATGACAGTAGACCATTTACAATTGACCTAGATAATACAAGGTTGGAGGGTGATTTTAAATGCCATAAGTGTACTGGATAAGTGCAGCCACACACACTATCTGTTTTGTTCTGTCTAGTCGATGTAGTGAGAGTAAGGTGGTGAGGTGTAACAGCTCATATCTTGTATAGAGTTATCCCTGGCACAGTTAGGTAATACATCAAGTTGTATAGTTATTAGAATTCATGTGTTCATCTTAGTGTCTTAAATAAATCGTCTTTAGATAATACATTTGACACAGCTCCGTACACGTACATGCAATCACCCTTTTTGGTGTGTCAAAATAATTAACAAAAGAGCTGCCAGTTCTATTTAGTTGCAATGTAACAGCATACAAACTGTAACATTGACAATAAAAGCAATACTTTGGCTGGATGTACAACGACAACAACAACAACAACAACAACAAAAACATCAGTACAAGTGGACTTGCAGTGTCAAGTAATTTTTAGTGCACTTGTTGAAATAACTGCAAATTGTTAAAAAGACCACAATTGTTTTGTCTTTTTCTTGATGCGACTTTTGGTAACCGTCCGGAACTGGTTGTGACAAACAACTCAATACTTAATGTCTTAGGACCACAGCTGAGGTGAGTACTTTGGAAAACAGCCTCAGAAGTTGTCACGTGACTGTTGATGCTACCTGCTCGTGAACACAGAGAGGATTGTCTCCTCATAAGCCCACCCCTGTCCTCCTCCCAGGCCCGCTCTCCTCTAGTTCGTCCTCGGAGGAGGAGCAATGGGAGCTATAGCTCAGCTCTGTTGTGTGCCTTAGGAAATCTGTAGGGTGGGGTAAACCCACTCCAGCTCCCAGAGTTCCTGCACTTATGACATCATCTTCCTCTTCCTCCTCTGCTGCCAGATCCTCGTCATCCTGGGGGCTGGGGCTCTGGGCGTCCACAGGCCTGCTGGTTTTGGTTAGTTTACTCCCGTTGGAGCAGTCTGTCCCCTGCTGGGCAGCCTGCTCCTTGGCCTTGCGGCTCCGCTTCCACTTCATCCGCCTGTTCTGGAACCAGATCTTCACCTGTTTTCACACAACACAGCAATTAGTCCCCGGAGGTTATGGATCAACCCTAAAGCCTTTTTGTTAACCCTTTATTTTGTATTGTTTTACAGTCTGGTTACTAGTTGGTATTTATTTAGTATTGTTTTACAGTCTGGTTACTAGCTGGTATTTATTTAGTATAATTAAATAAATTATATGGTGCTGAGAATAGGTACTCTATACTTCACAGGTACAGGTACTCTATACTTCAATTGGTACCAACCACATGTTACAAATGAAATGGTACAAAGTGCATACATTTTATTGATATTCATATGTAATTGTAACTACTGTATATTTTAAGTATAGCAGACTTTGAAATATATTTTTTTTTTTCAAAGGGAGCAAAAAAAATCTCAGACATTCAATTGCACAAAGGCTTGAGGAACAGAAGTTCAAGGTCATTAGTCATAATTGTTCCTGTTCTTCACCTGAGTCTCTGTCAGCATGAGTGAGGTGGCCACTTCGAAGCGCTTGGGTCTGGACAGGTACTTGTTGAGTTTAAACTGGTTCTCCAGTTCCATCAGCTGTTGGCTGGTGAAGGCTGTGCGAGGCCGCCTGCATTTCCCCATCAGGCCCGACTGAGGTGAAACTGAGAGGGAAACCCGGAAAAACAAGATGAGGCTGGGAAAGTAATAGTCATAGCAGAGAGGACACACTAAAAGCTGTCTTGTTGATGATAACATCTTTATTGGGGACTACAGTTGACATGAGGACAGGGAGATATTGCTTTAGCAGGGCTATAAAACTCAAGAGAGTGCCATTAACTTAATGAAAATTCAATAAATGTTACCAGGAGTTTATTGATGAAGTAGGCACACTACTTCAGGTGTTCCTTTAGTATTAAATCGTTCACATTGGCTACATTAATTTAAATTGTTTTTATTACTGAATTAAATGATTACAGACAAAAAATACATGATTATAGGCCACTCCAATTTCACCCACGATCGCTGAAAGATGCATCTTTGATATTGATATCACAATTGTACACCCCTTGCTCGTTGTAGTAGTTTTACGAATAAAGTAACATATTTGTAGTGTGTTCATAAATATTATGAAATTAAATAATTGTGGGCAAACGAACTATAATCGATTTCTTGATTAATTGGCTATTTATTTCACCTATAGTGCATGTTAAGACTATATTTTAAAATATAACCATCTAGCCTATGTTGTACAATATATGCCTATTTGATAAAACTTTTCCATCGTTCGGTAATTATTCTGTGCCGTTACAGCCCACCAACAGTGACAGGGACTACTAATCCCATTAATTCGAGATTAAATGTATCGAAATAATCCAATCTGCGCTGAAATAAAACACGAAAACCTAAACAAGAAATAACCACGATGTGATTAAGAAATGTAACTAAATTATCTCTTGAGTTATTTATAATATAACTCTTTAGTCATTTGATCGCGAGAACTGATCTATTTTTTAAACAAATAAGATGAATATAGAATATATAATATAGACAAGAGAGCGCAGGTCTACTTACCACCATAGTCCCCGAGTCGCGGAATCGTCATTCCAGCCCTTAGCCAGTGTTCTATCGGGAAGGAGCCCGCCATGGCTGCCGCTTTAAAATGCTCTGGGTACGGCTGGGCAAGTTGCGCAAAGCCTGGGTATGTGAAGGCTGGATGCTGACCTCCCAGGGCGGCGAAGGGGTACATGGGTGTGGGGTGCATTCCAGGGATTGACCCCTGAGACAGCGTGGTGAGTCCTGGGTGGGAGAAGCTCAGTAAACCCGGTTTGGGTATAATTCCAGCTTGGATATGAATACCATTTGCTGTCCTTCGTGGAGATGGAGTCTCCGAGCGGTGGCAAGACACAGGACTGTCCCCTGCGCTCGCGCTGCACAGCTCCGGGGATGCGTCCCGGTCAATCCGGTGAGCCTCGTGCGCCAGCAGCGCGTCGATGCGGAAGCTCTTAGATTTCTCCATTGTCGTTTCTAAAACCTCAACCGCAACCAGTAGCCTACCAAGTTAGATTGCACACGTTTTTGTTTGGGTTAAGCAGGACTGTTAAAATTTAAATGAATCCAGCTGAATAAAACATCTCATTAAGAGTTTACCTAAGAACAGCTAAAACAGAAAAAGATCACTGCTCTCTTGTCAGCATGTTTTTCATGCAAGGATCGTTTAATGGTCTTTGTTGCAAAATGTGCGATTTCTCCCTCCTGTCGCGCAGTTCCTCCTGTGCGTAATACGTCTCCACCTGCAACTACCAACTTGTCTGCATCGCTGTGCTATTGAGCCTCCCCTATCAGGCCTCATGATTGGTTCATATGCGCGCGCAGAGGGGTCAGAGCCCCAGACAGCTTTCTAATTAACTAATTACACCCCTATTCACCCTTCAGAGTGCGCTGAACGGCTCGACACCACCCTGCCTGCCTGCCCGGGCACACGTCAAGCCTTTAAAGCCCTGTGACAATCGAATAGAAAAGGTCCCGTTAAATACAGGAATGACTATGGTATCCATTTCAGAAACAATTCATGGCCCATATAATGACCTCACAAGCTATGCGGATTTTGCCGATAGTGCATTATCGTTCGTTTATTGCAAAAAGAACAATGACACGAAATGAGCAGGGTAGGCTATACAATAGTTTATAAGGCCTACTAAAATTATTTAGTTTTTCACATTTGTTGTAGATCCAGTCGATTCGCCTACATTTTCACATAACTCACGAGCCTTTTAGTTGATTTTCAATAAGGCATATCGTTCTAGCCTATTACGCAAGGTGGCATTTTTTATTCAATGGTCGTTTACAAATTTACTCGATTGAAGTAATCGATAACTTGCCATAACTGTATTTTTGCAACCCTTTGCACATTGCCATATATGCCACAAGGACCAGTACGCCTATTCCACATGCTGTTACACCTTGCTATTTGGCTATATGTGTGCACCTTGTACAATTATTGTGTGCAAGAAAAGTGTTGCAAGCATGCACTCATCAAAGCAGAGAGGCATAGATATGCAACAATGTTCTATGGTTCCATCATCGTGTTCGTAAAAATGTGCATTGTGACATAAACGAATGGTTTTACATGGAACGAAATGGTTCTGTTTTCTCAGAACATTTCCATGGAGATAAGTGGTTTGACAAAACAACATTGTAATTATTTGACTGCTCATTTGAAAGATGCAACAATGACATCATAAATAAAAACTAGAATTCTCAGTGTATCTCCATGGAAACAGAACCAAACATGACACTAAATGCGCATTTTCCATCAAAGATATCCGCTTAAATCCATAACACAAATTGCGCTTATCAAGTAAGCTATAGACTGTGTTACAATGACTCCTAACAAGCATGTCAAGCCTTTCCAGAGAAAATCAACATCGGGCAAAAGAGGTAGGCCTATTTTTTGTTGTAAAGCTTTGTCAATTTTGTGAGTGTGGTGTGTTGGAGACTATTTAATTTGTTCTGACTATTTTTGTTCTGTGACCAACAACCACAGCTCCCCATCAGTTCCATAGCTGCATACCATCTGTCAAGGCCCTCAGAAACAAGCAGAGATTGTGGCACAAGCGTCTACACAAACTGCAGAGGGTCACAGGTAAAAAACCTTTCTTTTTTTGTGATCTGCATTCATTTTTTTGTGTCCCCCTCTAAATATCTATAAAGTTCAACAAAAAAGGACTCTATTTACCATAACAATTGAATTATTGCTTGCAATTTAAAGACAATGTAGGCTACAGCATATATTTAAATGTTGTTATCATAATTATTAGTCTTGGGCTAAAATCGATTTCCATGTTATCCATGTTATCAACAAATCGGTCACTGCATTGAGGTATGTGAAAGTAAAACATTTCTTAAACTAAATTCATGCATATACGATGTTAAAACATGACCTAATATCAACTGGATACATTCTTTAACAAATATTTGCGATACATACCTAAGCCTAACTTTTTGTTATTGAGAGGCTGCTGAAATGCCTTTAAAAAAAAAAAATAATAATAATAATAATCTGAATCATAGAGGCTGATGTCTCAACATTTCTTCCTGTCCAATCTCATAAGATATTCTCAAGCAAAACTTTGCGACTATATAGTCAGAGTCACCTGCACAATTGGATAAAGAGAAATATTTAACCAGATCTTTGTTGGAAAACAGAGATTATATCTCAATATAAGAGACTACAGTGGGAAAATCAAGGTTATTATAGGTTACTAAATAAAAGTGTAATGTGAAATACTACAGAAAGTCACATAAAACCAACAGGACACTGCATCTATGTAAACCTATCATTGATAAAAAAAAAAATACTGTTTCCCTTACAATCTTAGAGGACAGACAGACAAAAATCCACATATTGACCCATAAAGATATATTTACACACCAGAGTGACAGACCATAGATCAGTGAGGTGATTGACAGGGAGAGGGGGAGGGCATGGCTTAGTTGACAAGGCTGTGATTGGTTTTCAGTGTAATATGGGGCTGGGATGGGATTGCAGGGCATGCAGTGTGGGAGGAATCTGTTGATGAACAAGTAGTGATACATTGTTACTGGCTTGTTACTAGACCTGCAATTCCATGTTGCTATTTGTCAATGGAGTTGATCACTGCTCTCTTTGACCTTGATCAGTTGGCAGGTGTGACCTTCACCGCTGCTCTGTTTGACCAGATGAGATTGACACACAATTTTCTCACACTCTCTCACCCACTAGATTTGCTCTCTCTCTCTCTCTCTCTCTCACACACACACACACAGACAGACAGACACACACACACACACACACACACACACACACACACACACACACACACACACACACACACACTATTGTGTTAATTTTGTGAAGTTTATGAATGTATGACTGGTCAATAAACTTTATTGCTTGTGAACATGAGTTTGGGCTTATCACCAATTATAGGCTTAATTTTTGTCCATTATCACACAGGGTGAGGCTGATAAGCCTAAAGTAAACATCTGAATTTCCAGGGGCTAATTTTTCCAGACAAACTCAGCAGCTGATTTCCTCATGGGCTATAAAGCAGGGTTTGTACAGACCTGATAAGCAGATTATCAATGCCAGGGAGAAGGCAAGGTTCCCACATCAAAGGCAATATAATCATTCATACTCCTGGTTTACCACAGATCACATGCTAGCACAGGAGGACGCACAGACCTGTGTGAGAGTGAACTGAACGAGTCGCACAAAGATCTAGCATCCCACAACTCGTGAACTCCAACGTCGAATTATCATAGCCGGTTGAAATCTACTGTCTTGTTGTATTTGCTTGTTTACAGCCTTTAAAAGTTATAACTAACTAACTAACTAACTAAACAAACAAACACCTGTACTTTAGTTACATTACTGAGAGATATGGACCTCTCTGCTTCCTTGGTGTGAACAGCCATCATGCGTTCTGTTTGTGGAGCCACAGTAGAAAGGTTTCAGGTGGCATGGAAATAGCACTAGTTATTTGTTATGATGACAGTCGTATAAATGGGGTGTCCATGTTTATCCAGTGAGATACAGAGAGATACGTAGCCCCCCCCCCCCACACACACACACACACACACCATAAACTCCACATCTGCCTCTCAGAGCTATGGGCCTTAATGATACATTTCTTTGTACACAACATCATTGTCATAGTGGGAAATAGGAGGATTGCCCCTCTGTTAATTAGTATAATTCCCACACATTTAGAGTAGACAAATAAATCACCATCTCTACATCGAGACCTTGGAGCTGTAATTAATGTCATCTAATTAAGGAGATAGTGGTTATTTATTAAATGTGTTTCCATCATTCATTAACTAGCGTGGGGCGTCAAAAAGAGCTGGAGCTGCGACAAGCGTGGGAGAAAAGAACACCTCTACAGGTTAGGGTTGACGAGTTGGTAACATTTTTGGAATGTGTAAGAACAGACCTCACCTGGGGAAAATATGTAAAATACTTGAAAGTATTTGAGGTGTGCTTTGGAGCTTAAAGTTTGTCGATTCAAACCCCACTCTTGGTAATAGATTGTCTTTTAATTTGAATTCATTACGGTTCCACAGAAGTGTGTGCTTTGTCACAGTAAAGATCTCAGAACAGCTCTGAGAATCACGTTCCTGCAGGCATTCAGTGAAATTTGGAGTCGCCATATTGGAGAATGTAGCACCAGGATGGCTGAGTGGTTAAGGCGTTGGACTTAAGATCCAATGGATGTAAGTCGGCCATCTGGTAGGAAGAACCTCTTGAATTTGGATCAACAGATTTCACAGAATCCTTTCACCAATCAGCTGTGCGATATGGAATTTGCCTGGCACAAAGCCTGTTCATGAGCACTCTGAATGAGGAAAAACGTGAGACTTCTGACTTGAAGACTAATTGTACAGACATGATATCCAAGTGAGTTTCCCACTTGTTGAATCCCAACAGATCCTTGACTTTCTTCCATAGATTGACTTTTTGGAGGGATCATATTCACAAAAATAGCACCAGGATGGCCGAGTGGTTAAGGCGTTGGACTTAAGATCCAATGGATGTAAGTCCTCGTGGGTTCGAACCCCACTCCTGGTAGAAGGAGTCTCTTTAATTTGGATCAACAGATTTCACAGATTCCTTTCACCGATCAGCTGTGCGATATGGAGTTTGCCTGGCACAAAGCCCGTTCATTAGCACTCTGAATGAGGAAAAGCATGAGATTTCTGACTTGAAGACTAGTTGTACAGACATGATATCCAAGTGAGTTTCCCACTTGTTGAATCCCAACATATGCTTGACTTCCTGCTAGGACTTTCCTTTATAGATTGACTTTTTGGAGTCATCATATTTAAGAAAATATCACCAGGATGGCCGAGTGGTTAAGGCGTTGGATTCAAGATCCAATGGATGTAAGTCCTCGTGGGTTCGAACCCCACTCCTGGTAGAAGGAGTCTCTTTAATTTGGATCAACAGATTTCACAGAATCCTTTCACCGATCAGCTGTGCGATATGGAGTTTGCCTGGCACAAAGCTGATTCATTAGCACTCTGAACAAGGACACACGTGAGATTTCCTTGGGGATTCAAACCCCACTCTTGGTAATAGATAATAAATTGAATTCATTACGGTTCTACCGAAATTTGCGCGTTGTCACAGTAAAGATCTCAGAACAGCTCTGATAATCATGTTCCTGCAGGGACTTTCCTTCATAGATTGACTTTTTGGAGGGATCATATTCACGAAAATAGCACCAGGATGGCCGAGTGGTTAAGGCGTTGGACTCAAGATCCAATGGATGTAAGTCCTCGTGGGATCGAACCCCACTCCTGGTAGAAGGAGTCTCTTTAATTTGGATCAACAGATTTCACAGAATCCTTTCACCGATCAGCTGTGCGATATGGAGTTTGCCTGGCACAAAGCCCGTTCATTAGCACTCTGAATGAGGAAAAGCATGAGATTTCTGACTTGAAGACTAGTTGTACAGACATGATATCCAAGTGAGTTTCCCACTTGTTGAATCCCAACATATGCTTGACTTCCTGCTAGGACTTTCCTTTGTAGATTGACTTTTTGGAGTCATCATATTTAAGAAAATATCACCAGGATGGCCGAGTGGTTAAGGCGTTGGATTCAAGATCCAATGGATGTAAGTCCTCGTGGGTTCGAACCCCACTCCTGGTAGAAGGAGTCTCTTTAATTTGGATCAACAGATTTCACAGAATCCTTTCACCGATCAGCTGTGCGATATGGAGTTTGCCTGGCACAAAGCCCGTTCATTAGCACTCTGAATGAGGAAAAGCATGAGATTTCTGACTTGAAGACTAGTTGTACAGACATGATATCCAAGTGAGTTTCCCACTTGTTGAATCCCAACATATGCTTGACTTCCTGCTAGGACTTTCCTTTGTAGATTGACTTTTTGGAGTCATCATATTTAAGAAAATATCACCAGGATGGCCGAGTGGTTAAGGCGTTGGATTCAAGATCCAATGGATATAAGTCCTCGTGGGTTCGAACCCCACTCCTGGTAGAAGGAGTCTCTTTAATTTGGATCAACAGATTTCACAGAATCCTTTCACCGATCAGCTGTGCGATATGGAGTTTGCCTGGCACAAAGCTGATTCATTAGCACTCTGAACAAGGACACACGTGCGATTTCCTTGTGGATTCAAACCCCACTTTTGGAAATAGATAATAAATTGAATTCATTACTGTTCCACCGAAATGTGAGCTTTGTCACAGTAAAGATCTCAGAACAGCTCTGAGAATCATGTTCCTGCAGGGACTTTCCTTCATAGATTGATTTTTTGGAGGGATCATATTCATGAAAATAGCACCAGGATGGCCGAGTGGTTAAGGCGTTGGACTTAAGATCCAATGGATGTAAGTCCTCGTGGGTTCGAACCCCACTCCTGGTAGAAGGAGTCTCTTTAATTTGGATCAACAGATTTCACAGAATCCTTTCACCGATCAGCTGTGCGATATGGAGTTTGCCTGGCACAAAGCCCGTTCATTAGCACTCTGAATGAGGAAAAGCATGAGATTTCTGACTTGAAGACTAGTTGTACAGACATGATATCCAAGTGAGTTTCCCACTTGTTGAATCCCAACATATGCTTGACTTCCTGCTAGGACTTTCCTTTGTAGATTGACTTTTTGGAGTCATCATATTTAAGAAAATATCACCAGGATGGCCGAGTGGTTAAGGTGTTGGATTCAAGATCCAATGGATGTAAGTCCTCGTGGGTTTGAAACCCACTCCTGGTAGAAAGAGCCTCTTTAATTTGGATCAACAGATTTCACAGATTCCTTTCACCGATCAGCTGTGCGATATGGAGTTTGCCTGGCACAAAGCTGATTCATTTGCACTCTGAACAAGGACACACGTGAGATTTCCTTGGGGATTCAAACCCCACTCTTGGTAATAGATAATAAATTGAATTCATTACGGTTCTACCGAAATTTGCGCGTTGTCACAGTAAAGATCTCAGAACAGCTCTGAGAATCATGTTCCTGCAGGGACTTTCCTTCATAGATTGACTTTTTGGAGGGATCATATTCATGAAAATAGCACCAGGATGGCCGAGTGGTTAAGGCGTTGGACTTAAGATCCAATGGATGTAAGTCCTCGTGGGTTCGAACCCCACTCCTGGTAGAAGGAGCCTCTTTAATTTGGATCAACAGATTTCACAGAATCCTTTCACCGATCAGCTGTGCGATATGGAGTTTGCCTGGCACAAAGCCCGTTCATTAGCACTCTGAATGAGGAAAAGCATGAGATTTCTGACTTGAAGACTAGTTGTACAGACATGATATCCAAGTGAGTTTCCCACTTGTTGAATCCCAACATATGCTTGACTTCCTGCTAGGACTTTCCTTTATAGATTGACTTTTTGGAGTCATCATATTTAAGAAAATATCACCAGGATGGCCGAGTGGTTAAGGCGTTGGATTCAAGATCCAATGGATGTAAGTCCTCGTGGGTTCGAACCCCACTCCTGGTAGAAGGAGCCTCTTTAATTTGGATCAACAGATTTCACAGATTCCTTTCACCGATCAGCTGTGCGATATGGAGTTTGCCTGGCACAAAGCTGATTCATTAGCACTCTGAACAAGGACACACGTGAGATTTCCTTGGGGATTCAAACCCCACTCTTGGTAATAGATAATAAATTGAATTCATTACGGTTCTACCGAAATTTGCACGTTGTCACAGTAAAGATCTCAGAACAGCTCTGAGAATCATGTTCCTGCAGGGACTTTCCTTCATAGATTGACTTTTTGGAGGGATCATATTCACTAAAATAGCACCAGGATGGCCGAGTGGTTAAGGCGTTGGACTCAAGATCCAATGGATGTAAGTCCTCGTGGGTTCGAACCCCACTACTGGTAGAAGGAGTCTCTTTAATTTGGATCAACAGATTTCACAGAATCCTTTCACCGATCAGCTGTGCGATATGGAGTTTGCCTGGCACAAAGCTGATTCATTAGCACTCTGAACAAGGACACACGTGCGATTTCCTTGTGGATTCAAACCCCACTTTTGGAAATAGATAATAAATTGAATTCATTACTGTTCCACCGAAATGTGAGCTTTGTCACAGTAAAGATCTCAGAACAGCTCTAAGAATCATGTTCCTGCAGGGACTTTCCTTCATAGATTGATTTTTTGGAGGGATCATATTCATGAAAATAGCACCAGGATGGCCGAGTGGTTAAGGCGTTGGACTTAAGATCCAATGGATGTAAGTCCTCGTGGGTTCGAACCCCACTCCTGGTAGAAGGAGTCTCTTTAATTTGGATCAACAGATTTCACAGAATCCTTTCACCGATCAGCTGTGCGATATGGAGTTTGCCTGGCACAAAGCCCGTTCATTAGCACTCTGAATGAGGAAAAGCATGAGATTTCTGACTTGAAGACTAGTTGTACAGACATGATATCCAAGTGAGTTTCCCACTTGTTGAATCCCAACATATGCTTGACTTCCTGCTAGGACTTTCCTTTATAGATTGACTTTTTGGAGTCATCATATTTAAGAAAATATCACCAGGATGGCCGAGTGGTTAAGGCGTTGGATTCAAGATCCAATGGATGTAAGTCCTCGTGGGTTCGAACCCCACTCCTGGTAGAAGGAGCCTCTTTAATTTGGATCAACAGATTTCACAGATTCCTTTCACCGATCAGCTGTGCGATATGGAGTTTGCCTGGCACAAAGCTGATTCATTAGCACTCTGAACAAGGACACACGTGAGATTTCCTTGGGGATTCAAACCCCACTCTTGGTAATAGATAATAAATTGAATTCATTACGGTTCTACCGAAATTTGCACGTTGTCACAGTAAAGATCTCAGAACAGCTCTGAGAATCATGTTCCTGCAGGGACTTTCCTTCATAGATTGATTTTTTGGAGGGATCATATTCATGAAAATAGCACCAGGATGGCCGAGTGGTTAAGGCGTTGGACTTAAGATCCAATGGATGTAAGTCCTCGTGGGTTCGAACCCCACTCCTGGTAGAAGGAGTCTCTTTAATTTGGATCAACAGATTTCACAGAATCCTTTCACCGATCAGCTGTGCGATATGGAGTTTGCCTGGCACAAAGCTGATTCATTAGCACTCTGAACAAGGACACACGTGCGATTTCCTTGTGGATTCAAACCCCACTTTTGGAAATAGATAATAAATTGAATTCATTACTGTTCCACCGAAATGTGAGCTTTGTCACAGTAAAGATCTCAGAACAGCTCTGAGAATCATGTTCCTGCAGGGACTTTCCTTCATAGATTGATTTTTTGGAGGGATCATATTCATGAAAATAGCACCAGGATGGCCGAGTGGTTAAGGCGTTGGACTTAAGATCCAATGGATGTAAGTCCTCGTGGGTTCGAACCCCACTCCTGGTAGAAGGAGTCTCTTTAATTTGGATCAACAGATTTCACAGAATCCTTTCACCGATCAGCTGTGCGATATGGAGTTTGCCTGGCACAAAGCCCGTTCATTAGCACTCTGAATGAGGAAAAGCATGAGATTTCTGACTTGAAGACTAGTTGTACAGACATGATATCCAAGTGAGTTTCCCACTTGTTGAATCCCAACATATGCTTGACTTCCTGCTAGGATTTTCCTTTATAGATTGACTTTTTGGAGTCATCATATTTAAGAAAATATCACCAGGATGGCAGAGTGGTTAAGGCGTTGGATTCAAGATCCAATGGATGTAAGTCCTTGTGGGTTCGAACCCCACTCCTGGTAGAAGGAGCCTCTTTAATTTGGATCAACAGATTTCACAGATTTCTTTCACCGATCAGCTGTGCGATATGGAGTTTGCCTGGCACAAAGCTGATTCATTAGCACTCTGAACAAGGACACACGTGAGATTTCCTTGGGGATTCAAACCCCACTCTTGGTAATAGATAATAAATTGAATTCATTACGGTTCTACCGAAATTTGCACGTTGTCACAGTAAAGATCTCAGAACAGCTCTGAGAATCATGTTCCTGCAGGGACTTTCCTTCATAGATTGACTTTTTGGAGGGATCATATTCATGAAAATAGCACCAGGATGGCCGAGTGGTTAAGGCGTTAGACTTAAGATCCAATGGATGTAAGTCCTCGTGGGTTCGAATCCCACTCCTGGTAGAAGGAGCCTCTTTAATTTGGATCAACAGATTTCACAGAATCCTTTCACCGATCAGCTGTGCGATATGGAGTTTGCCTGGCACAAAGCCCGTTCATTAGCACTCTGAATGAGGAAAAGCATGAGATTTCTGACTTGAAGACTAGTTGTACAGACATGATATCCAAGTGAGTTTCCCACTTGTTGAATCCCAACATATGCTTGACTTCCTGCTAGGACTTTCCTTTATAGATTGACTTTTTGGAGTCATCATATTTAAGAAAATATCACCAGGATGGCCGAGTGGTTAAGGCGTTGGATTCAAGATCCAATGGATGTAAGTCCTCGTGGGTTCGAACCCCACTCCTGGTAGAAGGAGCCTCTTTAATTTGGATCAACAGATTTCACAGATTCCTTTCACCGATCAGCTGTGCGATATGGAGTTTGCCTGGCACAAAGCTGATTCATTAGCACTCTGAACAAGGACACACGTGAGATTTCCTTGGGGATTCAAACCCCACTCTTGGTAATAGATAATAAATTGAATTCATTACGGTTCTACCGAAATTTGCACGTTGTCACAGTAAAGATCTCAGAACAGCTCTGAGAATCATGTTCCTGCAGGGACTTTCCTTCATAGATTGATTTTTTGGAGGGATCATATTCATGAAAATAGCACCAGGATGGCCGAGTGGTTAAGGCGTTGGACTTAAGATCCAATGGATGTAAGTCCTCGTGGGTTCGAACCCCACTCCTGGTAGAAGGAGTCTCTTTAATTTGGATCAACAGATTTCACAGAATCCTTTCACCGATCAGCTGTGCGATATGGAGTTTGCCTGGCACAAAGCTGATTCATTAGCACTCTGAACAAGGACACACGTGCGATTTCCTTGTGGATTCAAACCCCACTTTTGGAAATAGATAATAAATTGAATTCATTACTGTTCCACCGAAATGTGAGCTTTGTCACAGTAAAGATCTCAGAACAGCTCTGAGAATCATGTTCCTGCAGGGACTTTCCTTCATAGATTGATTTTTTGGAGGGATCATATTCATGAAAATAGCACCAGGATGGCCGAGTGGTTAAGGCGTTGGACTTAAGATCCAATGGATGTAAGTCCTCGTGGGTTCGAACCCCACTCCTGGTAGAAGGAGTCTCTTTAATTTGGATCAACAGATTTCACAGAATCCTTTCACCGATCAGCTGTGCGATATGGAGTTTGCCTGGCACAAAGCCCGTTCATTAGCACTCTGAACGAGGAAAAGCATGAGATTTCTGACTTGAAGACTAGTTTTACAGACATGATATCCAAGTGAGTTTCCCACTTGTTGAATCCCAACATATGCTTGACTTCCTGCTAGGACTTTCCTTTATAGATTGACTTTTTGGAGTCATCATATTTAAGAAAATATCACCAGGATGGCCGAGTGGTTAAGGCGTTGGATTCAAGATCCAATGGATGTAAGTCCTCGTGGGTTCGAACCCCACTCCTGGTAGAAGGAGCCTCTTTAATTTGGATCAACAGATTTCACAGATTTCTTTCACCGATCAGCTGTGCGATATGGAGTTTGCCTGGCACAAAGCTGATTCATTAGCACTCTGAACAAGGACACACGTGAGATTTCCTTGGGGATTCAAACCCCACTCTTGGTAATAGATAATAAATTGAATTCATTACGGTTCTACCGAAATTTGCACGTTGTCACAGTAAAGATCTCAGAACAGCTCTGAGAATCATGTTCCTGCAGGGACTTTCCTTCATAGATTGACTTTTTGGAGGGATCATATTCACTAAAATAGCACCAGGATGGCCGAGTGGTTAAGGCGTTGGACTCAAGATCCAATGGATGTAAGTCCTCGTGGGTTCGAACCCCACTCCTGGTAGAAGGAGTCTCTTTAATTTGGATCAACAGATTTCACAGAATCCTTTCACCGATCAGCTGTGCGATATGGAGTTTGCCTGGCACAAAGCCCGTTCATTAGCACTCTGAATGAGATTTCTGACTTGAAGACTAGTTGTACAGACATGATATCCAAGTGAGTTTCCCACTTGTTGAATCCCAACATATGCTTGACTTCCTGCTAGGACTTTCCTTTATAGATTGACTTTTTGGAGTCATCATATTTAAGAAAATATCACCAGGATGGCCGAGTGGTTAAGGCGTTGGATTCAAGATCCAATGGATGTAAGTCCTCGTGGGTTCGAACCCCACTCCTGGTAGAAGGAGCCTCTTTAATTTGGATCAACAGATTTCACAGATTTCTTTCACCGATCAGCTGTGCGATATGGAGTTTGCCTGGCACAAAGCTGATTCATTAGCACTCTGAACAAGGACACACGTGAGATTTCCTTGGGGATTCAAACCCCACTCTTGGTAATAGATAATAAATTGAATTCATTACGGTTCTACCGAAATTTGCACGTTGTCACAGTAAAGATCTCAGAACAGCTCTGAGAATCATGTTCCTGCAGGGACTTTCCTTCATAGATTGACTTTTTGGAGGGATCATATTCACTAAAATAGCACCAGGATGGCCGAGTGGTTAAGGCGTTGGACTCAAGATCCAATGGATGTAAGTCCTCGTGGGTTCGAACCCCACTCCTGGTAGAAGGAGTCTCTTTAATTTGGATCAACAGATTTCACAGATTCCTTTCACCGATCAGCTGTGCGATATGGAGTTTGCCTGGCACAAAGCCCGTTCATTAGCACTCTGAATGAGGAAAAGCATGAGATTTCTGACTTGAAGACTAGTTGTACAGACATGATATCCAAGTGAGTTTCCCACTTGTTGAATCCCAACATATGCTTGACTTCCTGCTAGGACTTTCCTTTATAGATTGACTTTTTGGAGTCATCATATTTAAGAAAATATCACCAGGATGGCCGAGTGGTTAAGGCGTTGGATTCAAGATCCAATGGATGTAAGTCCTCGTGGGTTCGAACCCCACTCCTGGTAGAAGGAGCCTCTTTAATTTGGATCAACAGATTTCACAGATTTCTTTCACCGATCAGCTGTGCGATATGGAGTTTGCCTGGCACAAAGCTGATTCATTAGCACTCTGAACAAGGACACACGTGAGATTTCCTTGGGGATTCAAACCCCACTCTTGGTAATAGATAATAAATTGAATTCATTACGGTTCTACCGAAATTTGCACGTTGTCACAGTAAAGATCTCAGAACAGCTCTGAGAATCATGTTCCTGCAGGGACTTTCCTTCATAGATTGACTTTTTGGAGGGATCATATTCACTAAAATAGCACCAGGATGGCTGAGTGGTTAAGGCGTTGGACTCAAGATCCAATGGATGTAAGTCCTCGTGGGTTCGAACCCCACTCCTGGTAGAAGGAGTCTCTTTAATTTGGATCAACAGATTTCACAGAATCCTTTCACCGATCAGCTGTGCGATATGGAGTTTGCCTGGCACAAAGCCCGTTCATTAGCACTCTGAATGAGATTTCTGACTTGAAGACTAGTTGTACAGACATGATATCCAAGTGAGTTTCCCACTTGTTGAATCCCAACATATGCTTGACTTCCTGCTAGGACTTTCCTTTATAGATTGACTTTTTGGAGTCATCATATTTAAGAAAATATCACCAGGATGGCCGAGTGGTTAAGGCGTTGGATTCAAGATCCAATGGATGTAAGTCCTCGTGGGTTCGAACCCCACTCCTGGTAGAAGGAGCCTCTTTAATTTGGATCAACAGATTTCACAGATTTCTTTCACCGATCAGCTGTGCGATATGGAGTTTGCCTGGCACAAAGCTGATTCATTAGCACTCTGAACAAGGACACACGTGAGATTTCCTTGGGGATTCAAACCCCACTCTTGGTAATAGATAATAAATTGAATTCATTACGGTTCTACCGAAATTTGCACGTTGTCACAGTAAAGATCTCAGAACAGCTCTGAGAATCATGTTCCTGCAGGGACTTTCCTTCATAGATTGACTTTTTGGAGGGATCATATTCACTAAAATAGCACCAGGATGGCCGAGTGGTTAAGGCGTTGGACTCAAGATCCAATGGATGTAAGTCCTCGTGGGTTCGAACCCCACTCCTGGTAGAAGGAGTCTCTTTAATTTGGATCAACAGATTTCACAGAATCCTTTCACCGATCAGCTGTGCGATATGGAGTTTGCCTGGCACAAAGCTGATTCATTAGCACTCTGAACAAGGACACACGTGCGATTTCCTTGTGGATTCAAACCCCACTTTTGGAAATAGATAATAAATTGAATTCATTACTGTTCCACCGAAATGTGAGCTTTGTCACAGTAAAGATCTCAGAACAGCTCTGAGAATCATGTTCCTGCAGGGACTTTCCTTCATAGATTGATTTTTTGGAGGGATCATATTCATGAAAATAGCACCAGGATGGCCGAGTGGTTAAGGCGTTGGACTTAAGATCCAATGGATGTAAGTCCTCGTGGGTTCGAACCCCACTCCTGGTAGAAGGAGTCTCTTTAATTTGGATCAACAGATTTCACAGAATCCTTTCACCGATCAGCTGTGCGATATGGAGTTTGCCTGGCACAAAGCCCGTTCATTAGCACTCTGAATGAGGAAAAGCATGAGATTTCTGACTTGAAGACTAGTTGTACAGACATGATATCCAAGTGAGTTTCCCACTTGTTGAATCCCAACATATGCTTGACTTCCTGCTAGGACTTTCCTTTGTAGATTGACTTTTTGGAGTCATCATATTTAAGAAAATATCACCAGGATGGCCGAGTGGTTAAGGCGTTGGATTCAAGATCCAATGGATGTAAGTCCTCGTGGGTTTGAACCCCACTCCTGGTAGAAGGAGCCTCTTTAATTTGGATCAACAGATTTCACAGATTCCTTTCACCGATCAGCTGTGCGATATGGAGTTTGCCTGGCACAAAGCTGATTCATTAGCACTCTGAACAAGGACACACGTGAGATTTCCTTGGGGATTCAAACCCCACTCTTGGTAATAGATAATAAATTGAATTCATTACGGTTCTACCGAAATTTGCGCGTTGTCACAGTAAAGATCTCAGAACAGCTCTGAGAATCATGTTCCTGCAGGGACTTTCCTTCATAGATTGACTTTTTGGAGGGATCATATTTAAGAAAATATCACCAGGATGGCCGAGTGGTTAAGGCGTTGGATTCAAGATCCAATGGATGTAAGTCCTCGTGGGTTCGAACCCCACTCCTGGTAGAAGGAGCCTCTTTAATTTGGATCAACAGATTTCACAGATTCCTTTCACCGATCAGCTGTGCGATATGGAGTTTGCCTGGCACAAAGCCCGTTCATTAGCACTCTGAATGAGGAAAAGCATGAGATTTCTGACTTGAAGACTAGTTGTACAGACATGATATCCAAGTGAGTTTCCCACTTGTTGAATCCCAACATATGCTTGACTTCCTGCTAGGACTTTCCTTTGTAGATTGACTTTTTGGAGTCATCATATTTAAGAAAATATCACCAGGATGGCCGAGTGGTTAAGGCGTTGGATTCAAGATCCAATGGATGTAAGTCCTCGTGGGTTCGAACCCCACTCCTGGTAGAAGGAGCCTCTTTAATTTGGATCAACAGATTTCACAGATTCCTTTCACCGATCAGCTGTGCGATATGGAGTTTGCCTGGCACAAAGCTGATTCATTAGCACTCTGAACAAGGACACACGTGAGATTTCCTTGGGGATTCAAACCCCACTCTTGGTAATAGATAATAAATTGAATTCATTACGGTTCTACCGAAATTTGCGCGTTGTCACAGTAAAGATCTCAGAACAGCTCTGAGAATCATGTTCCTGCAGGGACTTTCCTTCATAGATTGATTTTTTGGAGGGATCATATTCATGAAAATAGCACCAGGATGGCCGAGTGGTTAAGGCGTTGGACTTAAGATCCAATGGATGTAAGTCCTCGTGGGTTCGAACCCCACTCCTGGTAGAAGGAGTCTCTTTAATTTGGATCAACAGATTTCACAGAATCCTTTCACCGATCAGCTGTGCGATATGGAGTTTGCCTGGCACAAAGCTGATTCATTAGCACTCTGAACAAGGACACACGTGAGATTTCCTTGGGGATTCAAACCCCACTCTTGGTAATAGATAATAAATTGAATTCATTACGGTTCTACCGAAATTTGCGCGTTGTCACAGTAAAGATCTCAGAACAGCTCTGAGAATCATGTTCCTGCAGGGACATTCCTTCATAGATTGACTTTTTGGAGGGATCATATTTAAGAAAATATCACCAGGATGGCCGAGTGGTTAAGGCGTTGGATTCAAGATCCAATGGATGTAAGTCCTCGTGGGTTCGAACCCCACTCCTGGTAGAAGGAGCCTCTTTAATTTGGATCAACAGATTTCACAGATTCCTTTCACCGATCAGCTGTGCGATATGGAGTTTGCCTGGCACAAAGCCCGTTCATTAGCACTCTGAATGAGGAAAAGCATGAGATTTCTGACTTGAAGACTAGTTGTACAGACATGATATCCAAGTGAGTTTCCCACTTGTTGAATCCCAACATATGCTTGACTTCCTGCTAGGACTTTCCTTTGTAGATTGACTTTTTGGAGTCATCATATTTAAGAAAATATCACCAGGATGGCCGAGTGGTTAAGGCGTTGGATTCAAGATCCAATGGATGTAAGTCCTCGTGGGTTCGAACCCCACTCCTGGTAGAAGGAGCCTCTTTAATTTGGATCAACAGATTTCACAGATTCCTTTCACCGATCAGCTGTGCGATATGGAGTTTGCCTGGCACAAAGCTGATTCATTAGCACTCTGAACAAGGACACACGTGAGATTTCCTTGGGGATTCAAACCCCACTCTTGGTAATAGATAATAAATTGAATTCATTACGGTTCTACCGAAATTTGCGCGTTGTCACAGTAAAGATCTCAGAACAGCTCTGAGAATCATGTTCCTGCAGGGACATTCCTTCATAGATTGACTTTTTGGAGGGATCATATTTAAGAAAATATCACCAGGATGGCCGAGTGGTTAAGGCGTTGGATTCAAGATCCAATGGATGTAAGTCCTCGTGGGTTCGAACCCCACTCCTGGTAGAAGGAGCCTCTTTAATTTGGATCAACAGATTTCACAGATTCCTTTCACCGATCAGCTGTGCGATATGGAGTTTGCCTGGCACAAAGCCCGTTCATTAGCACTCTGAATGAGGAAAAGCATGAGATTTCTGACTTGAAGACTAGTTGTACAGACATGATATCCAAGTGAGTTTCCCACTTGTTGAATCCCAACATATGCTTGACTTCCTGCTAGGACTTTCCTTTGTAGATTGACTTTTTGGAGTCATCATATTTAAGAAAATATCACCAGGATGGCCGAGTGGTTAAGGCGTTGGATTCAAGATCCAATGGATGTAAGTCCTCGTGGGTTCGAACCCCACTCCTGGTAGAAGGAGCCTCTTTAATTTGGATCAACAGATTTCACAGATTCCTTTCACCGATCAGCTGTGCGATATGGAGTTTGCCTGGCACAAAGCTGATTCATTAGCACTCTGAACAAGGACACACGTGAGATTTCCTTGGGGATTCAAACCCCACTCTTGGTAATAGATAATAAATTGAATTCATTACGGTTCTACCGAAATTTGCGCGTTGTCACAGTAAAGATCTCAGAACAGCTCTGAGAATCATGTTCCTGCAGGGACTTTCCTTCATAGATTGATTTTTTGGAGGGATCATATTCATGAAAATAGCACCAGGATGGCCGAGTGGTTAAGGCGTTGGACTTAAGATCCAATGGATGTAAGTCCTCGTGTGTTCGAACCCCACTCCTGGAAGAAGGAGTCTCTTTAATTTGGATCAACAGATTTCACAGAATCCTTTCACCGATCAGCTGTGCGATATGGAGTTTGCCTGGCACAAAGCCCGTTCATTAGCACTCTGAATGAGGAAAAGCATGAGATTTCTGACTTGAAGACTAGTTGTACAGACATGATATCCAAGTGAGTTTCCCACTTGTTGAATCCCAACATATGCTTGACTTCCTGCTAGGACTTTCCTTTGTAGATTGACTTTTTGGAGTCATCATATTTAAGAAAATATCACCAGGATGGCCGAGTGGTTAAGGCGTTGGATTCAAGATCCAATGGATGTAAGTCCTCGTGGGTTCGAACCCCACTCCTGGTAGAAGGAGCCTCTTTAATTTGGATCAACAGATTTCACAGATTCCTTTCACCGATCAGCTGTGCGATATGGAGTTTGCCTGGCACAAAGCTGATTCATTAGCACTCTGAACAAGGACACACGTGAGATTTCCTTGGGGATTCAAACCCCACTCTTGGTAATAGATAATAAATTGAATTCATTACGGTTCTACCGAAATTTGCGCGTTGTCACAGTAAAGATCTCAGAACAGCTCTGAGAATCATGTTCCTGCAGGGACTTTCCTTCATAGATTGATTTTTTGGAGGGATCATATTCATGAAAATAGCACCAGGATGGCCGAGTGGTTAAGGCGTTGGACTTAAGATCCAATGGATGTAAGTCCTCGTGGGTTCGAACCCCACTCCTGGTAGAAGGAGTCTCTTTAATTTGGATCAACAGATTTCACAGAATCCTTTCACCGATCAGCTGTGCGATATGGAGTTTGCCTGGCACAAAGCTGATTCATTAGCACTCTGAACAAGGACACACGTGAGATTTCCTTGGGGATTCAAACCCCACTCTTGGTAATAGATAATAAATTGAATTCATTACGGTTCTACCGAAATTTGCGCGTTGTCACAGTAAAGATCTCAGAACAGCTCTGAGAATCATGTTCCTGCAGGGACATTCCTTCATAGATTGACTTTTTGGAGGGATCATATTTAAGAAAATATCACCAGGATGGCCGAGTGGTTAAGGAGTTGGATTCAAGATCCAATGGATGTAAGTCCTCGTGGGTTCGAACCCCACTCCTGGTAGAAGGAGCCTCTTTAATTTGGATCAACAGATTTCACAGATTCCTTTCACCGATCAGCTGTGCGATATGGAGTTTGCCTGGCACAAAGCCCGTTCATTAGCACTCTGAATGAGGAAAAGCATGAGATTTCTGACTTGAAGACTAGTTGTACAGACATGATATCCAAGTGAGTTTCCCACTTGTTGAATCCCAACATATGCTTGACTTCCTGCTAGGACTTTCCTTTGTAGATTGACTTTTTGGAGTCATCATATTTAAGAAAATATCACCAGGATGGCCGAGTGGTTAAGGCGTTGGATTCAAGATCCAATGGATGTAAGTCCTCGTGGGTTCGAACCCCACTCCTGGTAGAAGGAGCCTCTTTAATTTGGATCAACAGATTTCACAGATTCCTTTCACCGATCAGCTGTGCGATATGGAGTTTGCCTGGCACAAAGCTGATTCATTAGCACTCTGAACAAGGACACACGTGAGATTTCCTTGGGGATTCAAACCCCACTCTTGGTAATAGATAATAAATTGAATTCATTACGGTTCTACCGAAATTTGCGCGTTGTCACAGTAAAGATCTCAGAACAGCTCTGAGAATCATGTTCCTGCAGGGACTTTCCTTCATAGATTGATTTTTTGGAGGGATCATATTCATGAAAATAGCACCAGGATGGCCGAGTGGTTAAGGCGTTGGACTTAAGATCCAATGGATGTAAGTCCTCGTGGGTTCGAACCCCACTCCTGGTAGAAGGAGTCTCTTTAATTTGGATCAACAGATTTCACAGAATCCTTTCACCGATCAGCTGTGCGATATGGAGTTTGCCTGGCACAAAGCTGATTCATTAGCACTCTGAACAAGGACACACGTGAGATTTCCTTGGGGATTCAAACCCCACTCTTGGTAATAGATAATAAATTGAATTCATTACGGTTCTACCGAAATTTGCGCGTTGTCACAGTAAAGATCTCAGAACAGCTCTGAGAATCATGTTCCTGCAGGGACATTCCTTCATAGATTGACTTTTTGGAGGGATCATATTTAAGAAAATATCACCAGGATGGCCGAGTGGTTAAGGCGTTGGATTCAAGATCCAATGGATGTAAGTCCTCGTGGGTTCGAACCCCACTCCTGGTAGAAGGAGCCTCTTTAATTTGGATCAACAGATTTCACAGATTCCTTTCACCGATCAGCTGTGCGATATGGAGTTTGCCTGGCACAAAGCCCGTTCATTAGCACTCTGAATGAGGAAAAGCATGAGATTTCTGACTTGAAGACTAGTTGTACAGACATGATATCCAAGTGAGTTTCCCACTTGTTGAATCCCAACATATGCTTGACTTCCTGCTAGGACTTTCCTTTGTAGATTGACTTTTTGGAGTCATCATATTTAAGAAAATATCACCAGGATGGCCGAGTGGTTAAGGCGTTGGATTCAAGATCCAATGGATGTAAGTCCTCGTGGGTTCGAACCCCACTCCTGGTAGAAGGAGCCTCTTTAATTTGGATCAACAGATTTCACAGATTCCTTTCACCGATCAGCTGTGCGATATGGAGTTTGCCTGGCACAAAGCTGATTCATTAGCACTCTGAACAAGGACACACGTGAGATTTCCTTGGGGATTCAAACCCCACTCTTGGTAATAGATAATAAATTGAATTCATTACGGTTCTACCGAAATTTGCGCGTTGTCACAGTAAAGATCTCAGAACAGCTCTGAGAATCATGTTCCTGCAGGGACTTTCCTTCATAGATTGATTTTTTGGAGGGATCATATTCATGAAAATAGCACCAGGATGGCCGAGTGGTTAAGGCGTTGGACTTAAGATCCAATGGATGTAAGTCCTCGTGTGTTCGAACCCCACTCCTGGAAGAAGGAGTCTCTTTAATTTGGATCAACAGATTTCACAGAATCCTTTCACCGATCAGCTGTGCGATATGGAGTTTGCCTGGCACAAAGCCCGTTCATTAGCACTCTGAATGAGGAAAAGCATGAGATTTCTGACTTGAAGACTAGTTGTACAGACATGATATCCAAGTGAGTTTCCCACTTGTTGAATCCCAACATATGCTTGACTTCCTGCTAGGACTTTCCTTTGTAGATTGACTTTTTGGAGTCATCATATTTAAGAAAATATCACCAGGATGGCCGAGTGGTTAAGGCGTTGGATTCAAGATCCAATGGATGTAAGTCCTCGTGGGTTCGAACCCCACTCCTGGTAGAAGGAGCCTCTTTAATTTGGATCAACAGATTTCACAGATTCCTTTCACCGATCAGCTGTGCGATATGGAGTTTGCCTGGCACAAAGCTGATTCATTAGCACTCTGAACAAGGACACACGTGAGATTTCCTTGGGGATTCAAACCCCACTCTTGGTAATAGATAATAAATTGAATTCATTACGGTTCTACCGAAATTTGCGCGTTGTCACAGTAAAGATCTCAGAACAGCTCTGAGAATCATGTTCCTGCAGGGACTTTCCTTCATAGATTGATTTTTTGGAGGGATCATATTCATGAAAATAGCACCAGGATGGCCGAGTGGTTAAGGCGTTGGACTTAAGATCCAATGGATGTAAGTCCTCGTGGGTTCGAACCCCACTCCTGGTAGAAGGAGTCTCTTTAATTTGGATCAACAGATTTCACGGAATCCTTTCACCGATCAGCTGTGCGATATGGAGTTTGCCTGGCACAAAGCTGATTCATTAGCACTCTGAACAAGGACACACGTGAGATTTCCTTGGGGATTCAAACCCCACTCTTGGTAATAGATAATAAATTGAATTCATTACGGTTCTACCGAAATTTGCGCGTTGTCACAGTAAAGATCTCAGAACAGCTCTGAGAATCATGTTCCTGCAGGGACATTCCTTCATAGATTGACTTTTTGGAGGGATCATATTTAAGAAAATATCACCAGGATGGCCGAGTGGTTAAGGCGTTGGATTCAAGATCCAATGGATGTAAGTCCTCGTGGGTTCGAACCCCACTCCTGGTAGAAGGAGCCTCTTTAATTTGGATCAACAGATTTCACAGATTCCTTTCACCGATCAGCTGTGCGATATGGAGTTTGCCTGGCACAAAGCTGATTCATTAGCACTCTGAACAAGGACACACGTGAGATTTCCTTGGGGATTCAAACCCCACTCTTGGTAATAGATAATAAATTGAATTCATTACGGTTCTACCGAAATTTGCGCGTTGTCACAGTAAAGATCTCAGAACAGCTCTGAGAATCATGTTCCTGCAGGGACTTTCCTTCATAGATTGACTTTTTGGAGGGATCATATTTTAGAAAATATCACCAGGATGGCCGAGTGGTTAAGGCGTTGGATTCAAGATCCAATGGATGTAAGTCCTCGTGGGTTCGAACCCCACTCCTGGTAGAAGGAGCCTCTTTAATTTGGATCAACAGATTTCACAGATTCCTTTCACCGATCAGCTGTGCGATATGGAGTTTGCCTGGCACAAAGCCCGTTCATTAGCACTCTGAATGAGGAAAAGCATGAGATTTCTGACTTGAAGACTAGTTGAACAGACATGATATCCAAGTGAGTTTCCCACTTGTTGAATCCCAACATATGCTTGACTTCCTGCTAGGACTTTCCTTTGTAGATTGACTTTTTGGAGTCATCATATTTAAGAAAATATCACCAGGATGGCCGAGTGGTTAAGGCGTTGGATTCAAGATCCAATGGATGTAAGTCCTCGTGGGTTCGAACCCCACTCCTGGTAGAAGGAGCCTCTTTAATTTGGATCAACAGATTTCACAGATTCCTTTCACCGATCAGCTGTGCGATATGGAGTTTGCCTGGCACAAAGCTGATTCATTAGCACTCTGAACAAGGACACACATGAGATTTCCTTGGGGATTCAAACCCCACTCTTGTTAATAGATAATAAATTGAATTCATTACGGTTCTACCGAAATTTACGCGTTGTCACAGTAAAGATCTCAGAACAGCTCTGAGAATCATGTTCCTGCAGGGACTTTCCTTCATAGATTGACTTTTTGGAGGGATCATATTCATGAAAATAGCACCAGGATGGCTGAGTGGTTAAGGCGTTGGACTTAAGATCCAATGGATGTAAGTCCTCGTGGGTTCGAACCCCACTCCTGGTAGAAGGAGTCTCTTTAATTTGGATCAACAGATTTCACAGAATCCTTTCACCGATCAGCTGTGCGATATGGAGTTTGCCTGGCACAAAGCCCGTTCATTAGCACTCTGAATGAGGAAAAGCATGAGATTTCTGACTTGAAGACTAGTTGTACAGACATGATATCCAAGTGAGTTTCCCACTTGTTGAATCCCAACATATGCTTGACTTCCTGCTAGGACTTTCCTTTGTAGATTGACTTTTTGGAGTCATCATATTTAAGAAAATATCACCAGGATGGCCGAGTGGTTAAGGCGTTGGATTCAAGATCCAATGGATGTAAGTCCTCGTGGGTTCGAACCCCACTCCTGGTAGAAGGAGCCTCTTTAATTTGGATCAACAGATTTCACAGATTCCTTTCACCGATCAGCTGTGCGATATGGAGTTTGCCTGGCACAAAGCCCGTTCATTAGCACTCTGAACAAGGACACACGTGAGATTTCCTTGGGGATTCAAACCCCACTCTTGGTAATAGATAATAAATTGAATTCATTACGGTTCTACCGAAATTTGCGCGTTGTCACAGTAAAGATCTCAGAACAGCTCTGAGAATCATGTTCCTGCAGGGACTTTCCTTCATAGATTGATTTTTTGGAGGGATCATATTCATGAAAATAGCACCAGGATGGCCGAGTGGTTAAGGCGTTGGACTTAAGATCCAATGGATGTAAGTCCTCGTGGGTTCGAACCCCACTCCTGGTAGAAGGAGTCTCTTTAATTTGGATCAACAGATTTCACAGAATCCTTTCACCGATCAGCTGTGCGATATGGAGTTTGCCTGGCACAAAGCTGATTCATTAGCACTCTGAACAAGGACACACGTGAGATTTCCTTGGGGATTCAAACCCCACTCTTGGTAATAGATAATAAATTGAATTCATTACGGTTCTACCGAAATTTGCGCGTTGTCACAGTAAAGATCTCAGAACAGCTCTGAGAATCATGTTCCTGCAGGGACATTCCTTCATAGATTGACTTTTTGGAGGGATCATATTTAAGAAAATATCACCAGGATGGCCGAGTGGTTAAGGCGTTGGATTCAAGATCCAATGGATGTAAGTCCTCGTGGGTTCGAACCCCACTCCTGGTAGAAGGAGCCTCTTTAATTTGGATCAACAGATTTCACAGATTCCTTTCACCGATCAGCTGTGCGATATGGAGTTTGCCTGGCACAAAGCCCGTTCATTAGCACTCTGAATGAGGAAAAGCATGAGATTTCTGACTTGAAGACTAGTTGTACAGACATGATATCCAAGTGAGTTTCCCACTTGTTGAATCCCAACATATGCTTGACTTCCTGCTAGGACTTTCCTTTGTAGATTGACTTTTTGGAGTCATCATATTTAAGAAAATATCACCAGGATGGCCGAGTGGTTAAGGCGTTGGATTCAAGATCCAATGGATGTAAGTCCTCGTGGGTTCGAACCCCACTCCTGGTAGAAGGAGCCTCTTTAATTTGGATCAACAGATTTCACAGATTCCTTTCACCGATCAGCTGTGCGATATGGAGTTTGCCTGGCACAAAGCTGATTCATTAGCACTCTGAACAAGGACACACGTGAGATTTCCTTGGGGATTCAAACCCCACTCTTGGTAATAGATAATAAATTGAATTCATTACGGTTCTACCGAAATTTGCGCGTTGTCACAGTAAAGATCTCAGAACAGCTCTGAGAATCATGTTCCTGCAGGGACTTTCCTTCATAGATTGACTTTTTGGAGGGATCATATTTTAGAAAATATCACCAGGATGGCCGAGTGGTTAAGGCGTTGGATTCAAGATCCAATGGATGTAAGTCCTCGTGGGTTCGAACCCCACTCCTGGTAGAAGGAGCCTCTTTAATTTGGATCAACAGATTTCACAGATTCCTTTCACCGATCAGCTGTGCGATATGGAGTTTGCCTGGCACAAAGCCCGTTCATTAGCACTCTGAATGAGGAAAAGCATGAGATTTCTGACTTGAAGACTAGTTGAACAGACATGATATCCAAGTGAGTTTCCCACTTGTTGAATCCCAACATATGCTTGACTTCCTGCTAGGACTTTCCTTTGTAGATTGACTTTTTGGAGTCATCATATTTAAGAAAATATCACCAGGATGGCCGAGTGGTTAAGGCGTTGGATTCAAGATCCAATGGATGTAAGTCCTCGTGGGTTCGAACCCCACTCCTGGTAGAAGGAGCCTCTTTAATTTGGATCAACAGATTTCACAGATTCCTTTCACCGATCAGCTGTGCGATATGGAGTTTGCCTGGCACAAAGCTGATTCATTAGCACTCTGAACAAGGACACACGTGAGATTTCCTTGGGGATTCAAACCCCACTCTTGGTAATAGATAATAAATTGAATTCATTACGGTTCTACCGAAATTTGCGCGTTGTCACAGTAAAGATCTCAGAACAGCTCTGAGAATCATGTTCCTGCAGGGACTTTCCTTCATAGATTGATTTTTTGGAGGGATCATATTCATGAAAATAGCACCAGGATGGCCGAGTGGTTAAGGCGTTGGACTTAAGATCCAATGGATGTAAGTCCTCGTGGGTTCGAACCCCACTCCTGGTAGAAGGAGTCTCTTTAATTTGGATCAACAGATTTCACAGAATCCTTTCACCGATCAGCTGTGCGATATGGAGTTTGCCTGGCACAAAGCTGATTCATTAGCACTCTGAACAAGGACACACGTGAGATTTCCTTGGGGATTCAAACCCCACACTTGGTAATAGATAATAAATTGAATTCATTACGGTTCTATCGAAATTTGCGCGTTGTCACAGTAAAGATCTCAGAACAGCTCTGAGAATCATGTTCCTGCAGGGACTTTCCTTCATAGATTGACTTTTTGGAGGGATCATATTTAAGAAAATATCACCAGGATGGCCGAGTGGTTAAGGTGTTGGATTCAAGATCCAATGGATGTAAGTCCTCGTGGGTTCGAACCCCACTCCTGGTAGAAGGAGCCTCTTTAATTTGGATGAACAGATTTCACAGATTCCTTTCACCGATCAGCTGTGCGATATGGAGTTTGCCTGGCACAAAGCCCGTTCATTAGCACTCTGAATGAGGAAAAGCATGAGATTTCTGACTTGAAGACTAGTTGTACAGACATGATATCCAAGTGAGTTTCCCACTTGTTGAATCCCAACATATGCTTGACTTCCTGCTAGGACTTTCCTTTGTAGATTGACTTTTTGGAGTCATCATATTTAAGAAAATATCACCAGGATGGCCGAGTGGTTAAGGCGTTGGATTCAAGATCCAATGGATGTAAGTCCTCGTGGGTTCGAACCCCACTCCTGGTAGAAGGAGCCTCTTTAATTTGGATCAACAGATTTCACAGATTCCTTTCACCGATCAGCTGTGCGATATGGAGTTTGCCTGGCACAAAGCTGATTCATTAGCACTCTGAACAAGGACACACGTGAGATTTCCTTGGGGATTCAAACCCCACTCTTGGTAATAGATAATAAATTGAATTCATTACGGTTCTACCGAAATTTGCGCGTTGTCACAGTAAAGATCTCAGAACAGCTCTGAGAATCATGTTCCTGCAGGGACTTTCCTTCATAGATTGACTTTTTGGAGGGATCATATTTTAGAAAATATCACCAGGATGGCCGAGTGGTTAAGGCGTTGGATTCAAGATCCAATGGATGTAAGTCCTCGTGGGTTCGAACCCCACTCCTGGTAGAAGGAGCCTCTTTAATTTGGATCAACAGATTTCACAGATTCCTTTCACCGATCAGCTGTGCGATATGGAGTTTGCCTGGCACAAAGCCCGTTCATTAGCACTCTGAATGAGGAAAAGCATGAGATTTCTGACTTGAAGACTAGTTGAACAGACATGATATCCAAGTGAGTTTCCCACTTGTTGAATCCCAACATATGCTTGACTTCCTGCTAGGACTTTCCTTTGTAGATTGACTTTTTGGAGTCATCATATTTAAGAAAATATCACCAGGATGGCCGAGTGGTTAAGGCGTTGGATTCAAGATCCAATGGATGTAAGTCCTCGTGGGTTCGAACCCCACTCCTGGTAGAAGGAGCCTCTTTAATTTGGATCAACAGATTTCACAGATTCCTTTCACCGATCAGCTGTGCGATATGGAGTTTGCCTGGCACAAAGCTGATTCATTAGCACTCTGAACAAGGACACACGTGAGATTTCCTTGGGGATTCAAACCCCACTCTTGGTAATAGATAATAAATTGAATTCATTACGGTTCTACCGAAATTTGCGCGTTGTCACAGTAAAGATCTCAGAACAGCTCTGAGAATCATGTTCCTGCAGGGACTTTCCTTCATAGATTGATTTTTTGGAGGGATCATATTCATGAAAATAGCACCAGGATGGCCGAGTGGTTAAGGCGTTGGACTTAAGATCCAATGGATGTAAGTCCTCGTGGGTTCGAACCCCACTCCTGGTAGAAGGAGTCTCTTTAATTTGGATCAACAGATTTCACAGAATCCTTTCACCGATCAGCTGTGCGATATGGAGTTTGCCTGGCACAAAGCTGATTCATTAGCACTCTGAACAAGGACACACGTGAGATTTCCTTGGGGATTCAAACCCCACACTTGGTAATAGATAATAAATTGAATTCATTACGGTTCTATCGAAATTTGCGCGTTGTCACAGTAAAGATCTCAGAACAGCTCTGAGAATCATGTTCCTGCAGGGACTTTCCTTCATAGATTGACTTTTTGGAGGGATCATATTTAAGAAAATATCACCAGGATGGCCGAGTGGTTAAGGTGTTGGATTCAAGATCCAATGGATGTAAGTCCTCGTGGGTTCGAACCCCACTCCTGGTAGAAGGAGCCTCTTTAATTTGGATCAACAGATTTCACAGATTCCTTTCACCGATCAGCTGTGCGATATGGAGTTTGCCTGGCACAAAGCCCGTTCATTAGCACTCTGAATGAGGAAAAGCATGAGATTTCTGACTTGAAGACTAGTTGTACAGACATGATATCCAAGTGAGTTTCCCACTTGTTGAATCCCAACATATGCTTGACTTCCTGCTAGGACTTTCCTTTGTAGATTGACTTTTTGGAGTCATCATATTTAAGAAAATATCACCAGGATGGCCGAGTGGTTAAGGCGTTGGATGCAAGATCCAATGGATGTAAGTACTCGTGGGTTCGAACCCCACTCCTGGTAGAAGGAGCCTCTTTAATTTGGATCAACAGATTTCACAGATTCCTTTCACCGATCAGCTGTGCGATATGGAGTTTGCCTGGCACAAAGCTGATTCATTAGCACTCTGAACAAGGACACACGTGAGATTTCCTTGGGGATTCAAACCCCACTCTTGGTAATAGATAATAAATTGAATTCATTACGGTTCTACCGAAATTTGCGCGTTGTCACAGTAAAGATCTCAGAACAGCTCTGAGAATCATGTTCCTGCAGGGACTTTCCTTCATAGATTGACTTTTTGGAGGGATCATATTCACGAAAATAGCACCAGGATGGCCGAGTGGTTAAGGCGTTGGACTCAAGATCCAATGGATGTAAGTCCTCGTGGGTTCGAACCCCACTCCTGGTAGAAGGAGTCTCTTTAATTTGGATCAACAGATTTCACAGAATCCTTTCACCGATCAGCTGTGCGATATGGAGTTTGCCTGGCACAAAGCCCGTTCATTAGCACTCTGAATGAGGAAAAGCATGAGATTTCTGACTTGAAGACTAGTTGTACAGACATGATATCCAAGTGAGTTTCCCACTTGTTGAATCCCAACATATGCTTGACTTCCTGCTAGGACTTTCCTTTGTAGATTGACTTTTTGGAGTCATCATATTTAAGAAAATATCACCAGGATGGCCGAGTGGTTAAGGCGTTGGATTCAAGATCCAATGGATGTAAGTCCTCGTGGGTTCGAACCCCACTCCTGGTAGAAGGAGCCTCTTTAATTTGGATCAACAGATTTCACAGATTCCTTTCACCGATCAGCTGTGCGATATGGAGTTTGCCTGGCACAAAGCTGATTCATTAGCACTCTGAACAAGGACACACATGAGATTTCCTTGGGGATTCAAACCCCACTCTTGTTAATAGATAATAAATTGAATTCATTACGGTTCTACCGAAATTTACGCGTTGTCACAGTAAAGATCTCAGAACAGCTCTGAGAATCATGTTCCTGCAGGGACTTTCCTTCATAGATTGACTTTTTGGAGGGATCATATTCATGAAAATAGCACCAGGATGGCCGAGTGGTTAAGGCGTTGGACTTAAGATCCAATGGATGTAAGTCCTCGTGGGTTCGAACCCCACTCCTGGTAGAAGGAGTCTCTTTAATTTGGATCAACAGATTTCACAGAATCCTTTCACCGATCAGCTGTGCGATATGGAGTTTGCCTGGCACAAAGCCCGTTCATTAGCACTCTGAATGAGGAAAAGCATGAGATTTCTGACTTGAAGACTAGTTGTACAGACATGATATCCAAGTGAGTTTCCCACTTGTTGAATCCCAACATATGCTTGACTTCCTGCTAGGACTTTCCTTTGTAGATTGACTTTTTGGAGTCATCATATTTAAGAAAATATCACCAGGATGGCCGAGTGGTTAAGGCGTTGGATTCAAGATCCAATGGATGTAAGTCCTCGTGGGTTCGAACCCCACTCCTGGTAGAAGGAGCCTCTTTAATTTGGATCAACAGATTTCACAGATTCCTTTCACCGATCAGCTGTGCGATATGGAGTTTGCCTGGCACAAAGCTGATTCATTAGCACTCTGAACAAGGACACACGTGAGATTTCCTTGGGGATTCAAACCCCACTCTTGGTAATAGATAATAAATTGAATTCATTACGGTTCTACCGAAATTTGCGCGTTGTCACAGTAAAGATCTCAGAACAGCTCTGAGAATCATGTTCCTGCAGGGACTTTCCTTCATAGATTGACTTTTTGGAGGGATCATATTTAAGAAAATATCACCAGGATGGCCGAGTGGTTAAGGCGTTGGATTCAAGATCCAATGGATGTAAGTCCTCGTGGGTTCGAACCCCACTCCTGGTAGAAGGAGCCTCTTTAATTTGGATCAACAGATTTCACAGATTCCTTTCACCGATCAGCTGTGCGATATGGAGTTTGCCTGGCACAAAGCTGATTCATTAGCACTCTGAACAAGGACACACGTGAGATTTCCTTGGGGATTCAAACCCCACTCTTGGTAATAGATAATAAATTGAATTCATTACGGTTCTACCGAAATTTGCGCGTTGTCACAGTAAAGATCTCAGAACAGCTCTGAGAATCATGTTCCTGCAGGGACTTTCCTTCATAGATTGACTTTTTGGAGGGATCATATTTAAGAAAATATCACCAGGATGGCCGAGTGGTTAAGGCGTTGGATTCAAGATCCAATGGATGTAAGTCCTCGTGGGTTCGAACCCCACTCCTGGTAGAAGGAGCCTCTTTAATTTGGATCAACAGATTTCACAGATTCCTTTCACCGATCAGCTGTGCGATATGGAGTTTGCCTGGCACAAAGCTGATTCATTAGCACTCTGAACAAGGACACACGTGAGATTTCCTTGGGGATTCAAACCCCACTCTTGGTAATAGATAATAAATTGAATTCATTACGGTTCTACCGAAATTTGCGCGTTGTCACAGTAAAGATCTCAGAACAGCTCTGAGAATCATGTTCCTGCAGGGACTTTCTTTCATAGATTGACTTTTTGGAGGGATCATATTTAAGAAAATATCACCAGGATGGCCGAGTGGTTAAGGCGTTGGATTCAAATTCCAATGGATGTAAGTCCTCGTGGGTTCGAACCCCACTCCTGGTAGAAGGAGCCTCTTTAATTTGGATCAACAGATTTCACAGAATCCTTTCACCGATCAGCTGTGCGATATAGAGTTTGCCTGGCACAAAGCCCGTTCATTAGCACTCTGAATGAGGAAAAGCATGAGATTTCTGACTTGAAGACTAGTTGTACAGACATGATATCCAAGTGAGTTTCCCACTTGTTGAATCCCAACATATGCTTGACTTCCTGCTAGGACTTTCCTTTATAGATTGACTTTTTGGAGTCATCATATTTAAGAAAGTAGCACCAGGATGGCCGAGTGGTTAAGGCGTTGGACTCAAGATCCAATGGATGTAAATCCTCGTGGGTTCGAACCCCACTCCTGGTAGAAGAAGTCTCTTTAATTTGGATCAACAGATTTCACAGATTCCTTTCACCAATCAGCTGTGTGATATGGAGTTTGCCTGGCACAAAGCTCATTCATTAGCACTCTGAATGAGGAAAAACGTGAGATTTCTGATTTAAGACTAGTTGTACAGACATGATATCCAAGTGAGTTTCCCACTTGTTGAATCCCAACACATTCTTTTCCTTCAGCACCAGGATGGCTGAGTGGTTAAGTCACAAAGCCTGTTCATTAGCACTCTGAACGGCGTTGGACTCAAGATCCAATGGATATAATTCCTTGTGGGTTCGAACCCCACTCCTGATAGAAAGAATGTCACTGTTGTCGGTTCATTAGCACTCTGAACTACGCAACTCTGAGATTGCCGACATTGAAACTCTTTGTACAAAGATCATAACCAAGTGCGTTTCCTAGTATAATGAGCAAAACCACGAAAAGAAAGAAAAATTCCCATGAAAGAGCAGTTTGTTTTCTGGTATTTCTGAATTGGGGCCTGCACAGTTCTGTCTTTTTATTTGTCACTTTAGCTTAACATGAGTTCTCTTCTGCTGAAGGACCACTCAGACAAGAGAATTGCACAGATGCTCAACAAGTCCTAAACAGTTGACAATGTGGACACAGTGTCCTGGAGGTAAGAGTGCACTGCAGCCCTAGACACAGCAGGCCATAAAAGAGCCATTCAAACCACAACCATTCATACACAAATGTGACCCAGAGGATGCCCCTGCTGTCAGTGTCTGACCTCTGGTTAACACTGCAGTCAGAGGGCTACAGAGATGACGGCTAGCGCTGAAATCTAGATCAGTGTTTGTCAACCTCCGGTCTGTGGTCAGGCGCTGGTCCCTTGTATGTTGCTGATCAGTCCTTTAGATGGTTAGCTGACAGATTCAGTCAGTTGTCAGGTGCTAGTTTTAATAGAGGTGATCTCCAAGGACTATAATAGGCCCATCATGAGCCATAGTCGAAAGATTACAGTCAGAAGATTCACAAACACTACGATTGAATTAAATTCATCTGTGGGCTCTCAACCATCTAGATTTATTGGTAATAAGAAATGGTCTAGACATTCTTGCAAAGAAACCGATCCCTCCAGAATCCAACCGATATGAGAAAAAAAAAAAGATTATTCTCTTTCTATTGTTGTGTCCTTGTTCTTGTGTTGGTCTGATTGACTGGGTGGAGAATTGAACATTTCCTTACTAACCAGGGGTGGGCGTTGCGGGTTGCAGGGTTCAGTGATGTCCTAAATGCTGTGATTAATTATGGCCGCCCCGAGTGAGACATCAACACAATGAGGGAGGCTGGAGGGGTGTAACTGGATAATTACTGCTAAATACAACCTCTGTGAATGAGGTGACGCGGCAGACACACGTACGGATGCGACACAAAGCAGGGGAGGGTGAGCGGCTAATTGGAATTGGAGAGCTGTCTCAAACATCTGTTGCTGAAGAGAGAATCATGGTTGGGCTATGGCCTCATACAGGGGGTTGGTGGCAGGGCCATCGTGGGTGGTACGTTCACAAGATCTACTTGTGGGTATTGGTATTCCTAGACAAAATAAATGCTGTGAATACTTACATAAATACACAGAGGGGCGGTTTCCTGGACACAGATTAAGACTAGTCCTGGATTGAATCACGTTTTCAATATAAAATCTCAATTGAAGACACTCCTTAGTTTAGGATAAGGGTTAATCTGTGTCTGGAAAACCGGCCCAGCAAGACGCTAAATGCATACACAGAACCTTAAATGTAGGTGGTTTATAGAATGTTCACGAACACATTAGATTAAAAACATGCTTCTTCTAATCACTCTGTCTACTATCTGGCATAAAAGTGGCTTGTTGATTACAAAAACAATCTAAACAATCTCAATGTTGTACAAACAAATAAGGGACAACAAAACAAGGTCTACCGGTCAACAGTAGCCAATAACCGCTCCTCTCTCCCCTGGAGAGACAGGTATAAATACATGTGATTGATGGATCTAATCAGAGTCTCCTGTTTATCCTCAAGAGCATCCCAGTCGCTCTGAGTATTTATCCAGGTTTTTTAATCATTCTCTCTCTATCTGTCCCAGCACTCCTCCTCCTCCGCCGCAGCAGGAGGAGACATTAAATGTGACAGTTCAATTAGCGCTCACCGTTCGACCCGTGCCTTCTGCTCCAGCGGGGCTAACGAGCTGCCCCACCTACCAATAGAAGTTGCAGTTTTTAATCAGGTGGCCGCGGTCGCACCGCCCGTCCATGTGGGTCGGGATGAGAGGAATAGAATGATGCATTACTCTCACCTAACCCCTACCCCGCCCCATCCCACCCCCCTCTCCTCCTCTTCCTCGTCCTCTAAGCTAACTGTCTCCTGATGCACCCAGGTGCGTATTGAGGTGGCTGAGGATGAGATCCAGTGGAGATGGCGTGTTTGATACCATTCCTCATTCCATTTCATGCATTAGAATGAGCCCATCCTCCGATTTCTGCCTCCACCAGCCTCCCCTGATGAGATCTAATGCTGTACATACTGTTTAGAGTGCAGTGAAATTTAACATGATATCCTTGCTGTGTCCTATTTCTCTACCCTTTTCCTGAAGTATGCACCTGACTTGTGCACTTCCTCACATGGGTTTAGATGGGACTTAGATTGGCATTAGAGCCCATGCCTAGACCAAGAGTATGCTTTTAAATCCACGTGGGGAAGTTGCACAAGTGCACACTTCAGGGAAAAGGTGGAGAAATGCTGGGGTGCTGGATTTCAGACTTCACTATAGAGCTCCTTCATTATAGAGCTCCTTCATTATAGAGCTCTGACTGTCCTACCTTGACCCCAACCTGATCTGAGATTGCTGGTGCGAAAACATTGATATTTATCTCTCTGGTAGTTGTTTGTTGTGGACGTGAAATCTGTGTGTAGCCGCGTGTCTCAATGAGAGTGCTCACCGCTGTGTGGTGTCGTGTCACAATGTGAATAATCATAGTTAACATGCATACGTGAGAGACTGTTAATGCCCATCGTTTAGAATCAAACCGGGGCATGTGTCGGACCACGTGATGTCATCTGTCATCAGGGTAATACATTCACAGATGCCGAGAGGTGAGGAGGTGAACTTTTAAAATCAGCAGTTTAGTTTAGTGCATGTAAAATAGACATGGTAATTTCCTGAGTGCTTCGAACCCCCCCTGCTTTCCCTGCAGTGGCGTTGTCAGGGGTATTTAAATGACCTAGCGGGTTGATCTATGGGCTGTAACCCGGGGGGCAGGGGACATACAAGGGTCTCGCTGCTCAAACACCTTAGCTTGTGCACTGTTCTCCTCTTTAATGACATTGGGCTTGTGTATCATATATCTCAAAGACCCACCGGTGCACCTAAAAACAATAATATAGTGAGACAATGACCCGGCTATGGAGGAGGAATATGGAATATAAGCTTCGTCTTCTGGCTTCCATTCTGAACCAAGATCTCTACTGATGAATGAAAACCCCTTTATGCTAAATAATCTCTTTTCACTTTTTCTCTAGAACCGAACGTTCCGGAACATTCATTCGTCCTCTGCCACGTCCTGTGTGAGTTTCTCCTGTCAGAGTGGCACCCTGCCACCTGGTAAACAACACAGGTTGGCCAGCTTATTTAGAAAATGGACCCCTCAGAAGCCAGGACAGAACGGCGCCCGCGGGGGCTAACAGAGGAATTAGCAATCCTTTAATTGGTCGTTTTGTCAGGGGGTTCCTGACAAGCTGAAAGGGTGGGGCTGTCAATGGCTAATTTATCTCCCGTCCCGCTTCGAGCATGAAATTTCATTCGCTAATTAGAATCCACCTCTCTCTCTCTCTCTCTCTCTCTCTCTCTCTCTCTCTCTCTCTCTTTCTGCCTCTCTCTGCCTTCCCCTTCTGCCGCCTTCTCCTCTCCTCCTCCTGCCTCCCCCGCCTCCCTCTTCTGCTGCCAGTCCAACAGCAGTGGTAACAATGCAGCATTATAGGAATAAATAGTTCCATTAGGCTCATTGTGGAACAGCGCAGGGCCGGCCTCGCCAGGGGCGTTAGTGGGTGAGGGCGGGAGACTTGATTATGATGGATGATTTATGGAGAAATGGACACAACAAGTCCGTCCCTCATGGGAGTCAAATCAGCCAAGGTCACACGCTAGGATATACTTTTACACACACATGCACGCACATGCACGCACACACACACACACACACACACACACACACACACACACACACACACACACGCACTGACACACACACACACACACACACACACGCACTGACACACATACACGCACGCGCACGCACACGCACACGCAAACACAAACACAAACACACTCACTCATAGAAAGGCTGTCTTACACATTTCCCTTATGATTTCCATTTTTTCTTTTTCAATCTTTTGGCATGCAAGGATGAGGAGAGTAGCTCTTTACGTAAAAAGGTAGCCACTGGGCCTTTCGGAGAGGGTCAAAGGGCACCCACTCCAAACAAATGGAGACAGCAATTTCCTCTTTATGTCAAGTCAACAGATGTCACACACTGTGAAACTGTGTTCACTGAGCCTGCTGCCCAACCAGCCAGATAACCAGGCAGATAAAACAGGCTTGTTTGGACAACCCACCCAATAAGCCTCTCACAAGCTGACCCCAGTTGAGAGAGGGGAGGGGAGAGGAGGGGGGAAGAGGGGACAGAGAGGGAGAACAGGAGGTAGCACACGGAATTAGCACACTGCTAACAACCAGTTTTAGAATATGTAGAATATAGAATGTGAATCTGTAAGAGTGTATAGAATATGAATCTACACAAAAATAAAATAAACTCCCTCACTTACGTATGTTATCACAATAGTGGACCAGGCATTTGGTCTCATATGGATGGAGTGAAATACCACAACCCCTTTAACGCTGCATATCTTATGTAAGCTTAGTCCTCTGTTTTATTGTACGGTCTGTTGATATGTCACCTATTTCCTTATCATATCTTAGTCCAAGTAGCCTGACGTTATCTATTCTGTCCACCAAACGACCTCTACACCTGTTCTAATGCCTGTAAATGGGCGGGTAACGATGTGTGTGCAGCAGTTTGCCTATCTGTGGCCCACCTGCTTCTGTTCCCACTGGTCACTGTAGGTTTATAGGCTGCGCACACACACACACACACACACACACGCATGCACGCGCGCGCGCACACACACACACAAACACACGCACACCACACGCGCGCGCACACACACACACACACACACATCGAAGAATGAAGAAAACAACAACAATTGTTATACTAGTAATAGTAGTCCTGTGTGGCTCAGCAGGAGGAGCATAGAGCTAGCAATGTTGAGATTGAGGGTTCAATTCCCACTGGGAAATATAACATATTATGTACAAAAATGGTATAGTATGCTCTAACTGAGTTTATATGAATAACAGCATCTATTGAATGGTCGGGGGTGCCAGTATATGTTCTATAACTGAGAAAAATGATGGTTGGGCCTATTGCAATTAGCATAACATTCTACTAACATGAAAATATACATATATACTTCAAAACTCCCTTCAGCTACTTCATCCAAATAGGATAGTTTTTTGTCCTTTATTTTTTACTGTACATTATTCACATTACAAAGTGACACAAACAGATGAGGTAATCTTTAGCTAATTGCATTTTAATTAAAACAAAACATGATCCAGTGATACAATGTTAAATAAAGGCCAATGATTCTGATGAATATGACATGATAGTGGAGCAATGTCCTGGGTCTTTGACACTGACAGAATACATCTGCCTGTTTAATAAACATGAAGCCTGTCAGCACACTATTTCAAGAAAATTAAATAGCCTTACGGTAAATGACTCTGAGAGGGAGGGGTGGACAGGTGTGTGTTTGTGTAAGTGTGTGTGTGTGTGTGTGTGTGTGTGTGTGTGTGTGTGTGTGTGTGTGCGTGCATGCACCCTACGTCTACAGATGGTACACCAGAAGCCCAACTCCCCCTTCCCCCCCTTCCCCCCCTCTCCCTTTTTGCCCATTGACATGATAATGGGTACAAATTGATGAAGACATTTCACTCACTCTCTGACAAGTAGCTGACACGGTACACAAACACTCCACCACCCAGTAGGGGACATCAATCAGTGGTCCTCCGCCCTCCTCCAGCTGTAATCAGCTAATTCTCTCTCTTCCTCTGACACCCTCTCAGACGGCCCCCATGGCCACGGCAGAGCCACCCATCAGCACCACCACTTAATAGGCTTTAATGAAGTCCTGATCCACCAATTAGACACAATCATACACCTCTTGTTTATCAACAGGCCGCAGATAAATAACAACATGGCTTTGATAGGGCAGTGTTTCAGGATGACTTTCACCTACGAACTTATATACAACACACATTCTTATAGACAGAAGATATGAGTATACAGTGCCAATGCTATGGTTATACAGTACCAAACCCATGAAAGTAAGATTTCATAAGTAAATGGCTATTACTGTAGAATCTGTAGTATTCAAGGAATTCAAATTGGTGAGAAAAAAAGTTATATATGTACAGTGCCTTCGGAAAGTATTCAGACCCCTTCACTTTTTCCACATTTTGTTATGTTACAGCCTTATTCCAAAATGGATTAAATTCATTTTTTCCCCATCTACACACAATACCCCATAATGACCAAGCCAAAACAGGTTTTTAGAAATGTTTGCTAATTTATTAAAAATAAAAAACTGAAATATCACATTTACAAAAGTATTCAGTTTTCAATTCTGAGTTAGGCATCTGCAGTATATCCTCGCTTCAGCAAGCAAAATGCATATGGTCAGAAAAACATAATCTTGCAAATAACCCTGCACAAATGAAATATTTACCTACCTCTATCAATCCTGAAGAAAAATAAAAAACTATTGATCCCCCCCCCCAAAAGATGGATTGTTCGGCTATTCAGCACTCGAGGTGTGCTTCCATTTAATCACTCGGAAAGATTTATATGTGTATAAATAAGCCAACCTCTGACCAATGTGTTTATATACAGATCCAGGGCTCACCTTCGATGATGAAAATAAGCCCGAAAGCTGTTACAAATCAATACAATCAATGCAATCAACTAACAGCTGATAGACACATCCCAACACTGCTGGAGATCTTTCAATCTTTTTGTTCTAACGCATCCCCAGGGTCACGTTTTCAGGGGCCGTACAAACACTTGATTAAGTGATACAGTGAGACTTGTACGCAAATGAGCAGTTTCAGCACTGCCCTTAGCATTAATGGAGTAAAAGCAAAATAATATGGGAGATTCACAATCGCAGAATGAGTAGGGCAGGGGCACTCAATTGCTCCAACACATGCTTTCATTGCTGAACAACGTTTCGATCCATATTCACAATAGTCCTTCGATAATCAGTATTGTACATTAACCGAAATAGTGGAGCCATAATGAAACAAAATGAAAAACAATGCCTCACCAGGCAACATGTAACGGATGTATTGTATTAGTCTGACTGACACCCTATTAATTTTTTTTAATCATCAGGTTTAGTTTTTAATAGACTGCTGTAATTTCCAGTGGCTTTGAGCGACGACTTTCAGCTGCTGACATGTATGAAACATGTGTTCTCTCCTGCATTTCCTAAAGCATGGTGATTTAGAAGGATCTGGCTGAGGCACTCTACACTGACCCATAATGGCTGGCTAATTCAATAACTCAATAACTCACTAATTGATTCATTACCAAATCAATAAGGCGTGACTATAGTTTATAGTTAGTGTTCAATGCCTTACACCAACTAGGGAGAATATACTCCTAAATAAAGACTAAAAGTCACATTCATTATAAGGTGGCACTCACCATGCCTGTATTTCCCACAGGAATCACCACTGTGTTGACCTTGGGGTAGAAGGACATGATAGAACTGCGGATTTGAGAACCATAAAGCTTAATGATGAGGGAAATCAGGCCTCTACCACAAATTCACGTCTACGGGACAATAAATAAGGCTCCCATGAAATAATGAATGTGTACTCAGAGGATATGGCTGGCGTTATTGTTGGGGGCATGACTGGGTAAAATGTTAATTAATGCCATTCATTCCACTGGTGGAGGAGTGTGTGTGTGTGTGTGTGTGTGTGTGTGTGTGTGTGTGTGTGTGTGTGTGTGCATATGTTTCATACATGTGTGTTCTCTGCCGTTTATGGGTGCTCCATCGTGGAGTGTGTAGAGGGTTTGTGGTTGCCGTGGAGATTGATTCGGACAAAGTGTGAGGTACGACATCCCTTTGATCCGGCTGACCTGGACAGCTGTAAATCCTAAGGGCAGAACAATCTCTGGTAATTGTTTTACACCTACTGATACCAGGAAAGAAGGCTACCTAGCTAGAACAGACAACAGTTGGTCATCACACCAAATATATTAGTTAACTCATCCATGTGTACCAGTTATACACAAAACAGAACTATTGTTTCTTCAAAATAGAAACAAGTGAGATATGGGGCTTTCACTTATACATTTCTCTGAAGTCTGGGATGTACAGGGCATATTTGGTATCATCAACTTGACCTAGCAGTAATAGGGAAGGTCACACAGCAACATGTTGATATCATTTTCCTAACGGATAAGAGGCTCAATATAAGCGCTAAGAGAATGGTGAGAATAGCATGGTAGCCAAACGGTCCCGAACTGGTGCTTCCAATTGGAGGAAAAACATAATTGTTAGGACATTGCCCCCTAGTGGACGTATTTCAGCACTACAGATACACTCGGAAGGGTTTGTGAGACTTCTAAACGTACGATGCTGCACATGTAGCTCCACCATAAACCATAAAACGACAACCATCATTAGAAACATAATCTTAATCTGTAGCATCATTGGGGTTACAGAAAATAACCCCAATGTTACAGAAAATTCAGTGCCCTATCCACCCTCAGCAGATTGAGATGTTTTTCAGAGCAGATACAGTTGAGATAAAGGCCAAGGTGCGTCTCATAGGATAAGTAGTTCAATGTGAAATCATTTATGCATGATGTGTATGCATTCATTTGGGAAATGGCTGATGCTTGGTCATACCTTATACTACCATCTTCAATAAATCACTTTTCAAGATCACATTTATTAATACTCAAATGTGGCGGTAAATCCCAGAGTGATAGCTGTAATCAAAGTGTCAGCATACTGGTGCAATTGGATAATATACTATGAGCTACATTAGCATGTAGCCAACTGTATGCACTTTAAAAGTAGCCTATACAGACATCTGCTAATGTAAAGCCTTCACTAAACCATTATAATGCCAACGTCTGATTAAGTCACTGCATTTTACAATGGTGTTCACTTATAATCATGGCATATGCTAGCTGAATATATTGAGCAACATCAATAGCACAGTGAGGGTTGGAGGTCAAAACTAAAGAAATTGTCTGGGAGGGAGACATTTCTGGCAGCAAGTCATAAGACCCACAGTATAATTTAAAAAAGGAGTACAAAGACTACTTGTTTTATTGAATGTGTTTTATTTTGGGGAGAATTTTATTGAGCATCAACATCAGAGGTGGGGGGGCTCCATATATATATTAAAAAAACTTGCATGTGCCTCTTCAGTGTTTTAATCTTGGATAAAACTGATCACAGAATAAATAAAAACATTGGTAAGGCAAAAGCATTTTGTCAAATAAAAGGTGTAACTTTTCATTGTTAAAGCAAGTTCACAAAAACTGTGTAATACATGGACATTGACATCTAATCATGTTTGGTAATGCACAGACAAAAACCAAAAACAAATGTTTGGCAATTTCACAAGGTACATTTTTGTTCCAGAACATAACCAGCAAACTAATATGTTGACTAATACTCTTCTCCCTCCTCACCCTCTTCAAAGGAATCGATGCCCACCTCTTCATAATCCTTCTCCAGGGCGGCCATGTCTTCTCTGGCCTCAGAGAACTCTCCCTCCTCCATGCCCTCACCCACATACCAGTGCACGAAGGCCCGCTTGGCGTACATCAGGTCAAACTTGTGGTCCAGACGGGCCCAGGCTTCAGCGATGGCGGTGGTGTTGCTCAACATGCACACAGCCCTCTGGACCTTGGCCAGGTCTCCTCCAGGAACCACCGTAGGGGGCTGGTAGTTGATCCCCACCTTGAAGCCAGTAGGACACCAGTCCACAAACTGGATGCTCCTCTTGGTTTTGATGGCAGCAATGGCAGAGTTGACATCTTTGGGCACCACATCTCCACGATAGAGCAAGCAACAGGCCATGTATTTGCCGTGACGAGGGTCACACTTCACCATTTGATTGGTTGGTTCAAAGCAGGCGTTGGTGATCTCGGCCACTGACAGCTGCTCGTGGTAGGCCTTCTCAGCAGAGATAACTGGGGCATAGGTGGCCAGAGGGAAGTGGATACGAGGGTATGGCACCAAGTTGGTCTGGAACTCGGTCAGATCAACATTGAGAGCACCATCGAAGCGCAGAGAGGCTGTGATAGAGGAAACGATTTGGCTGATAAGCCTGTTGAGGTTGGTGTAGGAGGGACGTTCGATATCAAGGTTCCTACGACAGATGTCATAGATGGCCTCATTGTCCACCATGAAGGCACAGTCAGAGTGCTCTAGGGTGGTGTGGGTGGTCAGGATCGAGTTGTAGGGCTCCACCACAGCTGTGGACACCTGGGGGGCTGGGTATATAGCAAACTCCAGCTTGGACTTTTTGCCAAAGTCGACAGAGAGACGTTCCATCAGCAGAGAGGTGAACCCAGAGCCAGTGCCCCCTCCAAAGCTGTGGAAGACCAGGAACCCTTGGAGACCAGTGCACTGGTCAGCCTGGTGGGAAGAATAATACAGTCATTCAAACGGACAGGTACAGGCCTGCATCTTAAGATTTACATTACATTTACGGCATTTAGCAGACGCCTTTATCCAAAGCAACTTACAACAATACATTTGTTTAAGTAAGTGAATCATCTATCAAGATATTAAGAGATAGAAGGGCCTTTTTAAGGGGAGAAGTTGCATATTCATTGAGCAGCCAAGTGTCACTGAAGAACCCTTACCAGTTTACGGATCCTGTCAAGGACGGAATCGATGATCTCCTTGCCGATGGTGTAGTGCCCCCGAGCGTAGTTGTTTGCGGCATCCTCCTTGCCCGAGATGAGCTGCTCAGGGTGGAACAGCTGCCGATAGGTACCTGTACGCACCTCATCTAAGAGACAATAGACAAAACATGTCAAAATGGAGCTGAATAAGACTAGATTGTGATACCTCAGAATGTCTCTCAAACACACTTCCTTTCGGTACACCTTTACACTCAAACTTACCAATAACAGTGGGCTCCAGGTCAACAAAAATGGCGCGGGGCACGTACTTCCCAGCGCCCGTATCGCTGAAGAAAGTGGTGAAGGAGTCGTCATGTCCGCCAACGGGCTTGTCGCTGGGCATGTGTCCATCCGGCTGGATGCCATGCTCCAGACAGTACAGCTCCCAGCAGGTGTTGCCCATTTGGACACCAGCCTGGCCCACGTGAACAGAGATACACTCACGCTGTGCACAGAGAGAGGAGAGAAATGAATAGATTAGAATTAGAGTGGGTAAATCAACATGAATTAAACAGTGGTGATATGCCATCATCAATGATACAGGAGTGCATCCGAAAGTCAAATTTAAGTGTAAACGTATGCGGTCCATCAGCATTTCCTATGTCCGTAGTGGACTCCTAAGTTGGATGGGTTGTTTTATGATTTCCTGAGATTTAAATAAAGACAGTCAAGTCTCCACTAGATGGAGGTAGAAAGCTGGAGAGAACATGGTAGCGTGTGAGCAGGCAAGTTCTGCAGCTGTTATTGGGGCTCATGTCAGTGACATTCCGCTATATACACGTAGGCACAGGAGGCCTGTTGTGAGGGAGCCCAGACCAGAACCAACTTCCATTTCCCTCCTTGTTTGCATTAGCCTATCCCATTAAACACACATACAGTAGAGGACTGTTCTGATGCAGTGACTTGAGTGACAGGCCAGACAGCCTTTAGGTGGCCTGAGAGGTTTGTCAGAGAGGACAGGGGAGTCATACAGCATGGTTGGGTTAATTAAGCACCACACCACATGGAAAATGAAAACCTGTGTTCTCATTTGAGAAATTCAGGTAGTAGGCCTAGTACTCAGTTTCAAAACATGTTATCCTATGTCATGCTAACTGAACACAAACCAAGGCTCTTCTTCTCTGGTACTGTGGTTCAAACACACACCAACCAGCAGCAGACATGACTGCAGAGATAACAACAAGAACCCCCTGCAACATAGTGTCGACTCATTCTCCACATTCTACAGCAGGAAGGTCAGCCCTTGCTGAGGACGGCAGTTCCAGTACAACCATCTCTCCTCCCCCAAGGAGGGATAACTAGGCCAGCCACAGGCCCTCCAGTGCCTCAACATCAGCTGCCACAGCACCTAAAATATATTTAAACCAACATCAAAGCCTCCAAATTCATCAGAGATCAGAAGAACAAATAGATGAACAAAACAAAAGTTCTACTGTGCAAATCTGTGTGACAATGAGTCAGCTACTGCATATTGGCCTGGATATGCCGAGTCATTTCAGCCCCCACGGATCAGATAACTAACTTACACCTATGACCCGTCTGTGCCTCCATTGTGGACCTGGGTGATAATTCCCCCCAACCCCAGTCAGGACACTATTTTTACCATGTCCGATTCCAGCTGCCGCACCCCCTCCCCCGCAAGTGATGGATGGGGTCTGCAGGGGGAGAGGCCATCGCCTAGTTTGGGCAAGCTTGCCAGGTCAGCAACACAAAAGGCTATTTCTGTGAAAACTCAGCATCTGTTGTGAACTATACTCTGTAAACCTTATTCCCTTAACCTAACACTAAGCTAACTTGACTTACTCACTAGTCACCACCTAAATCCAGTCAGAAATACAGCAGAAACTCATTTTAAATGGGCAAATTACTGGATATTAAAACCAGTACTTGCTCTAAAGTGATGATGCCATGCTCCTATCATAGTGCAGCAGACAGTGACAATCTGGATGGTGACTAACTGTTGAAAGGGTGTGTCAATGGACACTAACCACAGATCAAGAGATTACAACCCTGTAGTCTGAAGTTCACGTTCTGAACATGCAAGCAGGAGAGTCCTAGAACAGCCCATAATAACCTACATTTACTGTACTGGCCACATGAGGGGTATGTAGTAATGACAAACTAAGATGACATGCATCAGAAGGTTTAGCCTATATGTATTGGATTCAATGTAGTGACAATGTTATTCCAGATGTTTGTAATAACCATGTTTGAGAAATATGGGAGCTCATTGCTGTTGTAAGTGTAAGCTGTAACTTTGTAAGCTTCTGCAGATGTGTGTAGATTTAGTATGTTACATTTAGCAAAACAATTAACCCAATTAACCCAACCATAAACAAAGCTGCAGTTCCAGCTCTGTGCAGAAAGAGCATGTTGGTTCTTGATTGAGTGTCAAATGAGACACACCCTCAGCAAATATTTGTGCAATTACAACCCAGTCAAGTGGATACACCCACTCAGAGCCCAAGTTTGATCTGTTCAAAATGTTAACATGTATAGGCCTACAGTAGCTATTCAGGAAGAATACTCTTCATATTACACTTACAATAGATGAAACGGTGGATTAATTGAAACAGCGTCAAAATTAGATTTTTGGCAGCCAGTAGTGGATCCATTTTCGATGCGTCACTATCTGCATTGCACCGTCTGTCGGGTTTTTTGGAGAGTAAAGAATAGTCTACCGCGCAGAGAGTTGTCGGTTACCCAGGATTATGTTGAAATAGGCGAAGTCATTTGTGTTGGTGGTCTCGAAATGACGAGAAAACAAACGCACTTTCCTTGTCTTTGCGAATGAAATTATAGATCAAGGTCTAATACAATGAAACAAAGCGGGCCAAACTAAATAGGCTTTTAAATACATAGACACCCCGCATTTCACCTCTCGAAATAAAAAGATACACTTACCATTGTGCTATTGAACTCTCAGTATCTTCTTTAAAAGAAACAGATGTTGGTTAAATGTCTTTCTTTCTTTGGTCGACTTCTCACAGCGCCCGTCAATGTGGTCTCCGTGAGTAAGTTCTACCAGGTGTGAGGCGAAGTCACGCTATATTCAACATAGGAGTGTCGTCATCCTTCTGCACTCCTCCCACTTCTGTGCATTTCATTGGGAACTGTCTGGCAGGTACCGTTCACTGCGCAATTTCCAAAGGCGTGCACTCCTCTTAATGTCGATATTTCGGACATTTATTTCAGGTTTGCCTATTTGTAAATGTAGATGCTCACTTCTTGTTTAGCTTTTTTCCTCATTTCAACTTACATTAATGTCTGTGAAAACTGCTCTTAATATAAACACATCCCTATTTCAGTAGAATCCACTGGCATTCTTCCACTTATAACCTGCAATTAGGAGAAACCACTAATTAGACATATTTTCTAAATCCTATTGCATTACGAAATTCACAGTTTGAAATACACATTTGACATAAAGTGACTTCAGAATGGGAGCTTATCCCATAATCAGTAAACTCCTACCGAACCTCTCATACTACTGTGTGCTTTTTGTATATTTAGTTGTATTATATAACCAGTAGATGGCACAATAACCAAATGTTGCAGTGGTGTATATCAATGGGAAGGACCTGCCCTGCTGCCGTGTTGACATGCCTCTCATCAGTGCTTAGCCAAAGCCGACACTCCAGGCTTCTGTATAACTGACATGATATATATATATATATATATATATGTATATGTATATATACCTACCTACACAGCAAAACAACTCACATTACTCTAGAGCATGGTTTTTATTTGACCTTGTCTTTAGGTAAAATCGCGTCGCTCACCGGTCCCGCAGCCCACAGATCGACCGGCCCATACAGCAGCCCCGCAGCCAAGCAGATCGCGTCGCTCACCGGCCCCGCAGCCAACACATCGACCGGCGCATCCACCGGCCCCCGGTCCACAAATCGACCGGTCTTTTTTGGTCTTTATGTAGTAGTGTGGCTACAGGCCACATTTTGAAGAAATTGTGCCTTTTGGGATAAAAGCACCACATTTGACAAAGAGCAAGAGCAGGTATTTTTAGCCATAGGACCATCACAGACCACACTCATTTTGAATGGCCAGTTCTGAATAAATGATTGGTGCAGTAAGACTAAACAACAAAAGTGTGCCAGGTATGTTTGTCCTTTAAATGGGTGGCAGAAATGCGACAGAAAAGTATCCTAAAAAATCAAAATCACTGTGTCAATATTTTTCATGTAGACAAGGAGAAAAATTACAGTATATTCTACTGATGAATTTTACATTTTCAAGCTGATTATTTTAAATTGTTTCTCCTCATGGTGAAATGCAGCTGACTCTATTAAGGCACAGTACAGGTGTTGGTGGCACCCGTGAACTGGTCTCTGGTCCAGTGCTGGTCCCTTCCAGAAAATGATTTAATCTACTGATTAAAATGATATGCAACATGACTCCTCATATGGTGTTAGTGTTCAGAAATATTACAAGAAATCTTCCCTGTGCAGTCACACATTCACAAAAAGATAGCGTTTTAAAACGGTTATTTCGCTTTGAATGCCCTGATCAGTCCAATTTGCCCATTTGAGTAAATTCCTACAACTCCCAAGATTCACCTCTCCCTCCCACACAAGGTCCTTCTCTTGAACAGCGCTAGAGCTAGCGTGTGTTGCTGTCTGGGAATCACTGGTATGGTGGAGCAGGGGAGTAGAGTGCAAAAAAAACTCTCATCTGACACAATATGAGAGTTTTTTTAGGAAATAAACACAGAGCTATGATGCAGCTGCACGCGAAATTATGATCGCTGGAGAAGGTATGCATCGTGGATTCACCAGAAACACACGTGAAAATAGATTTAGGGTAAACTTCCCCTTTAAAACACTTTGCTAACATTGGGATTTTATCTCTTCACTGGACAGAAACCATTCCTATGGGATTTTCCATAGAGTGAAACGCACAGGGAATACTTGTCATATTTCTTAACACTAACATCATATTAGTTGCATATAGTTATGTTGCATATCATTTTAATCAGTAGACACTGGGGAATAGTAATATAATTTCCCACTTGTAAGATACTGAAACCAGGGGTGAAATCTGCAAACATTTTTTTTTTATTATTATTATTTTATTTTTAATTTTTTTACAGTTTTGGGTACTTTTCTGTCACATTTCTGCTAACCACTTAAAGGACACACATACCTGGCATTTTTAAAATGGCTGCCATGAATGTATAAGAGCAAATCTGTGATAGCCCTATAGCTAAAAAATTACTCCTTAAGACCTGCCCTTGCTCTCTGTAAGATGTGGTGCTTTTATCCCAAAAGGCACGATTTCTTCTAAATGTGACCTGTAGCCGCTCCACTAATGGGAAATAACAAATGTATATCCTATATCAGGTTGTGGATGAGGTATCCATTGCTTTACAGGTAAGGTATATCATTGGCGATGTGGTTAAAGGACTCATCAGGTATACATGACACCTCCACTATGTATGTCTCGATATATGTCACCCCCCCCACTGGAACCACCTGCTAAACAATGAAACCAGGTCAAAGATGCAGCAAGGCGGAGACAACGCTTATTTTCTGCACAAACAATACATGACAATGACTGGGATGCAAGGTGTATATTGAATGAATACCCTTGCTCAATACGCACACTACGCTCAAGTCAACACATAGGCAGTTTTCATAACACAATTTGCGAAAGTGCTGCTTATCATTATGAACTTGATTAGAGTGTAGGTTTAACACATGCATTCAGTCAGAGTACATTGCTATGGAAGTGTTTTTTTGTGTTTGAGGATTTGGAATGCATGGTTTGTAGGATTAGACCATACATTTAATCTGACCATACATTTAATCTGACCATACATTTCATGTGAAAAACAACTCTGTATTAGCTGACTGCGATAAACACATCCAGAAAAAAATAAAGCTTGGCAGGTATTTGTTTAGTATCAAATTGCACAGGGAGAGCTTTTCTCTTGGTGCGATCACCTTCTGTGACCAAAGAGAAAAATAATTTGGGCGCTTCCAGCACGATAATGCACCATGTCACAAAGCAAAAGTCATCTCAAACTGATTTCATGAACGTGACAATGAGTTCAGTGTTCCCAGTCACCGGATCTGAATCCAATAAAACACGTCTGGGATGTGGTAGAACGGGAGATTCACAGCTTGAAAGTGCACCTGAAAAATCTGCAGGAATTGCGAGATGCAATCATGTCATCGTGGACCAGAATCTCAAAGGAATGTTTCCAACATCTTGTGGAATCAACGCCACGAAGAATTGAGGCTGTTTTGAAAACAAAGGGAGGCCCTACCCAGTATTAGTATAGTGTTCCTAATAAGGTGCTCGGTGAGTGTATTCTGTAGGCTATTATTTGCACCTTTCTAAGACTCTCTTAGACTCTCACCTACTATGGCTACTAGGAATGTTGGTAGGTAAATCTGAGCAGCTATTGTGTTTCAACCATTCAATCAGTGGTAACAAACACCTTTTGAGGTAACAGAGCTAAAGTATATTCAGTTACTTAGCTCTCTAAGGTATCTAAGCATCTTTAGTGAGACAGAAACAGGTCCAACATACATTGTATCCTGAAGCGTGTGAGTGGCTTAGTCATTGTGAGGACACACATTGGTTTGAAACAATATATTTTTTTCAACAGAATAGAAACTAGTATGTTCAGTTACTGTATGTCTTCATCAAAAGCATTATTGAAGCCCACTGGTAATTCAAATAATTTGATAAGCGCTTACTACATACTGAACACAGTTACATGAAACAGAAAAACATAGTGAGTTCAGTCACTCTTTGTGCATATACAGTACTTCATGGAAGTGAAGTAAACAAATAAACTGTCAACAAGGCGTATTCCTCTAAGCATAGATGGTATTCCTCTGAGAATAGGGGTGGTAACCTCATTTCTCCTTTTTTGTTCCCTTTTCTGGACCGGATGATCGTATCAGCCTCTTTGTTCTTCTCTGATTACGCCCAACGCAGATCATTGTTACCTGGTAGTCTATAAAGCTGTGTCAGGTATCTCCCACTGACACTTACCTTGGACGTCGGCTTGGAGAGAAACTGAAACATGGTGAGATGCAGTTCTTTTTTACATAGGATTAATACATACAGCTATGTATGGAAACGTGTTGGAAGTGAAGAAGTGACATGGGATTTAGTACAAGTGTATAACCCTATAAACTCATTCATCTATAATATTTTTTTATGAACATGTGAAGTATCCACACTGCAATAGCTTAATTTCATTGTTTCATTCTGTAGCGTGAGTGCATTTCCATCCACGTTGGCCAAGCCGGAGTCCAGATAGGCAATGCCTGCTGGGAGCTGTATTGTCTGGAGCATGGGATCCAGCCGGATGGACATATGCCCAGTGACAAGATCCCTACTGCAGGAGATGACTCTTTCAACACCTTCTTCAGTGAGACAGGGGCAGGGAAACACGTCCCACGAGCCATATTTGTTGACCTGGAACCAACAGTCATAGGTGTGTAGACACTTCACATTTGGAAGTTGACGAGAGGATTTCATTCCTCATAGTAAATCATTTTATTGAAATTAATTGTAGGTTATTGTAAACCAAACATTCTGCAATTTAACCATAAAATATAACAAAAATGTATTCCTCACGTAAAACTTCACGTTAAATTTGCTCTTATAGCTTTACAGTAAGTCAGTATACTCTATAGTACTTTGTGATTGCATCATAAATGCACAGTATTTGTACTGGAGGTGAGCAGTTTTATGACTATTTCTATTAATAACCAAAACCACTCAACTTTACAATGCTATAACACATGTAACAACAAATGCAACGTTGTTACCAGTATTTTACCAGCCTCTTTTGTCTTTCAGATGAGGTGCGTACAGGTACCTATCGCCAGCTCTTCCACCCTGAGCAGCTCCTCACTGGCAAGGAGGATGCTGCCAACAACTACGCCCGTGGGCATTACACCGTCGGCAAGGAGATCATCGACCTTGTGCTGGACAGGACACGCAAACTGGTGAGCTTTGCTGTGGCAGATTGTTCCTTGTTTTAGCTCAAGTCAATCAAAGCATAATTGTCAGGAAAGATCCCTTGTGGCAAAGCTTCAGATTTATCAAAAATAATTTCATAACGACCTGAATTTGTTAATTGAATTAATAAGTGTGGGAAGAAAGGATTAGTAAGAGAAAGCAAAATGTAATCTGCACAAATACAGATTTTATCGTTTTGTTTTTGTTTTCCAATCTGGACTAAGCATTCTTGAGTTTGTATAACCTCTGCCAGCGGTTGTAGAACTTCTGCACAAACAAGAGGTGATAGTGGGCAGCCCTGACACACAGTATTGCTCTGCCGCCCAGTTGCTTTGTTAGAACAGGACTGAGGGGCATGATACATCTGCTCTACCCAATGAATCTCACTTTGTTCCAAACGATGAATAACTTTAATATATTGGCCCATTTAGTCCTTACCCAAACATATCCTTTTACAATAATGCATGTATGCCCTCAGGCTGACCAGTGTACTGGTCTCCAAGGGTTCCTGGTCTTCCACAGCTTTGGAGGGGGCACTGGCTCTGGGTTCACCTCTCTGCTGATGGAACGTCTCTCTGTTGACTTTGGCAAAAAGTCCAAGCTGGAGTTTGCTATATACCCAGCCCCCCAGGTGTCCACAGCTGTGGTGGAGCCCTACAACTCGATCCTGACCACCCACACCACCCTAGAGCACTCTGACTGTGCCTTCATGGTGGACAATGAGGCCATCTATGACATCTGTCGTAGGAACCTTGATATCGAACGTCCCTCCTACACCAACCTCAACAGGCTTATCAGCCAAATCGTTTCCTCTATCACAGCCTCTCTGCGCTTCGATGGTGCTCTCAATGTTGATCTGACCGAGTTCCAGACCAACTTGGTGCCATACCCTCGTATCCACTTCCCTCTGGCCACCTATGCCCCAGTTATCTCTGCTGAGAAGGCCTACCACGAGCAGCTGTCAGTAGCCGAGATCACCAACGCCTGCTTTGAACCAACCAATCAGATGGTGAAGTGTGACCCTCGTCACGGCAAATACATGGCCTGTTGCTTGCTCTATCGTGGAGATGTGGTGCCCAAAGATGTCAACTCTGCCATTGCTGCCATCAAAACCAAGAAGAGCATCCAGTTTGTGGACTGGTGTCCTACTGGCTTCAAGGTGGGGATCAACTACCAGCCCCCTACGGTGGTTCCTGGAGGAGACCTGGCCAAGGTTCAGAGGGCTGTGTGCATGTTGAGCAACACCACCGCCATCGCTGAAGCCTGGGCCCGTCTGGACCACAAGTTTGACCTAATGTATGCCAAGCGGGCCTTCGTGCACTGGTATGTGGGTGAGGGCATGGAGGAGGGAGAGTTCTCTGAGGCCAGAGAAGACATGGCCGCCCTGGAGAAGGATTATGAAGAGGTGGGCACAGACAGTGTGGGAGAGGATGAGGAAGGAGAGGAGTACTGATATCTTAAAAGGCGTGTCTCTTAAACCAAAGTTAATCCCAAAATTAACTGATATCTTGTTATGGAAAATGCCATTGTTGTTTGAAAACATCAAAAATTAGAGCAAAAAAATTAGAGCATTGAATAGTCTACCCGTATGTCCTTCATTTGGTCAATTAGTGACCAAATGACAAAATGAGAATCGTTTACCTCTTCACTTGGAAACAACCTATATGTACAGTATCATTTGTGCATTTTAAAGGGCTCCTATTTCCTTATGTGTTTCTTTCTACATTGAAATATAAATAGACTTACAGTATTTATTTATTTTTACTCAAAGAAAGATTCACCTGTATTGTTTCTCAATGCTAATTTTCTAATAATTCTAAGAAGCTCATGGTCTGAGGCCATTTTGGACGTTGTCTCACCCCTCCCCCGACCATCTCCATGGAATGCATGCTATGAATGGCCTCCTGTTTAAGCCTCTCTATACAATTCAGCTGTCTATGACTTAATGAGAGAGAGAGCATGAGTGACTACTGTTGTTTGTATCACCCTCTCTTCAACCACAGACGATGGGTTAGAACAATAAGACCAGTGTGATCCCTGTGTGTCTTTCTTTAGAGAAATTGATTTCTTCCTTTCTTGACCTTCCTTTCTTTTGTATTTCATCATTTCAACCTCTGGCTATTACTATTTGAATTTTTACAGATGAAATATGATTTGGGATTTTCATTTACAACTGTCAGTTCATCCATTTGTTAACACAATTGTGAACTGTTATGAACAATGTATTATGTGTTCATCGTAAATAAATACATACTTTACGTATTTGTTTTGCAGTCTTTTCCTATAGGAGAGTTGATTGATTGATTTAATTATTTTTATTTGGGATTTTGAAACAAGCCAAGATGTTACTAAAAACACGTATTTACAACGTGGTCCTCGATGGTGAAACAAACAACATCCAATGACGTACAGCAACTGCCAAGTGTATTTCTATTTCATTGTATTTCTAGTATACGTGAGTTTAAATATACTTAAATATATTAAAGGATACTAGCTTAAATTGAATTTCATAGCCTAAAATTATGTAGGTTTTTAACATATTAAGTATACTTGAAATATCTTAAATTGATCCCTCTTAATTAATATTTATCTATACTTATAATAGATTATCTGAGATGTGCTTTCAACACATGATAAAATGAAGTATATTAGAAGTGTGTTAATAATATGTCACTAGCATATTTCTGTGTATACTAAAAGTACACTTCAATTGGATTAAAATGCAATGTTTTTTATGTTCTTATTAATTTTAATATTTAGCCCTTACTAAAGCATGAAGTCCCACTGAGGTTGAGAGGGACATGACATGTAACCATGCAACTCTGTAACTCTTGCAGCAGGTCAACTGCCAAGCAAGGAGGCCCATAGGCTTCTGACTTAATACACATTATTGAGGTATGTCAAGAATCTAAGTATACAAAACTGAAGGGTAGCACTGTTAATACATAATCCAATCTCAAAATGAGCATTGAATCCAATAAATAACCAAATTCTAAGTGTTATTCTAAGTGTTACATTTCAGACAGGAATGCTGGGGAATTTGTAAATGACATTAACATCATATTCTAACATACTGTACTTAATTTCATATTTTTAATTAAAACATTTTCAGGATATTGTACAAATGTTTTAGTTAAAAGCTGTTGTTGAGATGGTTTACTTATGGCTGAAGACGACGAAGATATCTACTTGCCAAAACGAATTGTTTCTAATTGATCCCATTAGAGGGGCAATTGCATTAAAGTTGAAGGACCAGGTTACGTAACACACAGAGACTCTCTCATTTGTCAAAATGAAAAATAATTGGATATAAGTACGGGATTACGAATGTTTGAAATACAAGTATACTATTTTATAACTATAGTGAAGTACACATTTAAGGATAGGACTTTTTGTCAGTAAACTGCCATCCATATTTAAGAGTATGACAATGAAGTATACTTTTTGTAAGTATACTAAAGTGAACATTCACGGACATGACATTCAAGTATACTTTTTGTAGGTATACTGAAATACGTATTTAAGGACATGACTATGAAGTATAATTTGTCTAAGTATACACAAGTACACAATAAAGTACTAAAGTACAATTTAAAGTACATTCAACTTAATCAATTCAACTAGGGTGGTTCTACCAGTTACTGTCATCCAAATAAGCAGTTTTAACTGCTTTTTGTATGTATTCTTACTCTGGCTCTGCTTAATGTGCATGGGAAGACTGTTCCACAAACAAACACCAGTGTAGGAAAAAACGAATATGTATCTAGTTTTTTTTTTTAATCTAATTTAGAAGTCGCTCAAAAATGGAGAAGTACAGCAGTGTTTATTAATAGATCAGCTGTGATAGTCTCACAAACCACACTGTTAGCTTCCCTAAAAAAAAATCTAGTGCTCTGTGAGGTGTGAATAAGGCACTCTATGCAAATTCATTTTTAGCACCTCATTTGTGAATTTTATGCAACTTAACCAGTCAAGGAAGATGGATTGTATCACACAGGTAATACACATACATATTCTTTGAAGAATAAGCCTCTCTTCAGAAGGACCTCCCCCTTTTTCGTAACATCAGCTTCTCCCCCACCAACGAGTCACCCAGCAGCAGCTTCCTGTCTCCCCCTCTGCCTGCCCTCTCCATACAAACCCCACCCCTTCCTCTCCTCTGCCTCCCCTCTCTATAAAAACCCCACCCCTTCCTCTCCTCTGCAGTTCTGCTTTCTCTCTGAATCCTCAACGTCAGCCTGAAGAATTACCAGACAACATGGTGAGTGCTGACGTAGATTAAAATCTCTATCTCTCATTGTATTTGTTTCAAAATGAAGGAAATCAAAAGCAGTCTATAATCCTCTTCATTTACTACATGAGATCATCTTCAAGAAGGCATCCTTTTAATACAAAGGCTAGCTGTTTCACTCGCATGCATTGCAACAATAAGATTTGTATTTTTTGTCTCTAATTCTCTAGGTTCTTTGGATCAGGGATTAGTGTGCTGTAGTATGGCCATTTAGATTGATATAAATATATATATACAGAACAAATATTCACTATTACTGACAATCATCTCTAGCCTCAAATCCTGAGTCAGATGGCTCTTTTTCTCTTCTCACTTTGTCATTGTCTTTCATGTTCAACTAACCATTGTTTTGACAATGACAGTCTCACTAGCTTGAGGACAGTAATATGAATAGATCATTTGTCAGGTTTGCAGTGGAGAATGAGGATGACTTGACAGTCAGTGAGGAGGATTGTGGTAGATAAGGGCACAATAGCTCAGAGAGGAGCATTCTCTGGGATGGTAGCCATTTTGCTGCAGCTGTTAGGGTCTGTGTGAGAGATATCCCTCCCTGTTACACTGCACTGGGTGTGTAGCTGGACCAGGCAGGGGAGGAGGGAGGAGAGAGAAAAGAGGAAAGAGGAGGAGGGGGAGAGGGAGAGGGAGAGGGAGAGGGAGAGGGAGAGGGAGAGGGAGAGGGAGAGGGAGAGGGAGGCGGCGTCCTCTCCCCAGGAAGGCAGGGCCTTTATCCTCTCAGACACACAGCTCTGGTTCCACTGCTCTTGTAAACCTGATCTCGCGCAAAACAACAGAGAGATGATTTACAAAGATGCATTTCATTCCGCCTACAATAGATCTTATGTGGTTAGCCTGTTAGGCTAAATCCAAGCAGGTCTAGCCAATGCCTTTGTTTGGATGCAATTTTACTAAATGGGTGGCTATATTTCATTTACATTTACATTTATGGCATTTAGCAGACGCCTTCATCCAAAGCGACTTACAACAAATACATTTGTTTAAGTAAGTGAATCATTTATCCAACAGTCATCATAAGAGAAATTGTAGGAATATCCCTCCTGTATTTGCTAATCCAAATTTCCGACGCAGACCTTACAGTTGTGCCCGTGGAAGAATGTTTCTATGGACCAAGTCATGTACAGATATATAAAGTACAGTGAAAGCAAAATGTTTCATTGTACCCAAACTGTACATACTAGTTATTTACGCATTCACACTTGTCTAAAGCGACTTTTACTCAGATAAAACGTCATCAATCCAGTCCATTTCATATAAACTTTTTGGTATGAAATATATACATTGGTACGACTTATTATACGACTTAAGTTTCCACAATGGTCTCCTTTACCATTTACCTCTCTTTTCCCCAGCGTGAGTGTATTTCTATGCATGTCGGCCAAGCCGGGGCCCAGATGGGCAATGCCTGCTGGGAGCTGTATTGTCTGGAACACGGGATCCAGCCGGATGGACAGATGCCCAGTGACAAAACCTGTGGAGGAGGAGATGACTCCTTTAACACCTTCTTCAGTGAGACGGGGGCAGGGAAACACGTCCCACGAGCCATCTTCGTCGACCTGGAACCCACCGTCATAGGTGAGCAGAGACGCATAGAGGACTTTAATCTGTAGGATTATGGTTTGTGTATAAGGCATGATGGTAACACGTGTTCCTTTAATGTTCCGATTTATAACTGGCTAATGTATCTGTCTATTGTCTCTTAGATGAGGTGCGTACAGGTACCTATCGCCAGCTGTTCCATCCTGAGCAGCTCATCACTGGCAAGGAGGATGCTGCCAACAACTACGCCCGGGGACACTACACCATCGGAAAGGAGATCATCGACCTGGTGCTGGACAGGACACGCAAACTGGTGAGCTAGCATTTGATAGGGTTTCAAATATGAAAGCGGAGTGTAACATCATAATTAACCAAAATGTGTTTGTGCTTTTCAGGCTGACCAGTGCACTGGTCTCCAAGGATTCCTCATCTTCCACAGCTTTGGCGGGGGCACTGGCTCTGGGTTCACCTCTCTGCTGATGGAACGTCTCTCTGTCGACTATGGAAAGAAGTCCAAACTGGAGTTTGCTGTTTATCCCGCTCCCCAGGTGTCCACAGCTGTGGTGGAGCCCTACAACTCCATCCTGACCACCCACACTACACTGGAGCACTCTGACTGTGCCTTCATGGTGGACAATGAAGCTATCTATGACATCTGCCGCAGAAATCTTGACATTGAGCGTCCCTCCTACACCAACCTCAACAGGCTCATAGGTCAGATAGTTTCCTCTATCACAGCCTCTCTGCGCTTCGATGGAGCCCTCAATGTTGATCTGACTGAGTTCCAGACCAACTTGGTGCCCTACCCCCGTATCCACTTCCCTCTGGCCACCTATGCCCCAGTTATCTCTGCGGAGAAGGCCTACCACGAGCAGCTGTCAGTGGCCGACATCACCAATGCCTGCTTTGAACCAGCCAATCAGATGGTGAAGTGTGACCCTCGTCATGGTAAATATATGGCCTGCTGTCTCCTGTACCGTGGAGATGTGGTGCCCAAAGATGTCAACTCTGCCATTGCTGCCATCAAAACCAAGAGGAGCATCCAGTTTGTGGACTGGTGTCCTACTGGCTTCAAGGTGGGGATCAACTACCAGCCCCCTACGGTGGTTCCTGGAGGAGACCTGGCCAAGGTCCAGAGGGCTGTGTGTATGTTGAGCAACACTACCGCCATCGCTGAAGCCTGGGCCCGTCTGGACCACAAGTTTGACCTGATGTACGCCAAGCGGGCCTTCGTGCACTGGTATGTGGGTGAGGGCATGGAGGAGGGAGAGTTCTCTGAGGCCAGAGAAGACATGGCCGCCCTGGAGAAGGACTATGAAGAGGTGGGCACAGACAGTGTGGGAGAAGAGGATGAGGAAGGAGAGGAGTATTGATGGTCCAAATGTCATACAGGTTGAAGTCTAAGGCTTTGCCTCACAACATTCCAACACTGTTGGAGACCTACACTTTACATGACAGTAACACATTCTCTAAAGCTATGTTAACGATCTAACTGCTACATGAAGTCATGATGAGTCAATATTCTCAATAAATGTCGCATAAACCTCCAGAATGTGTGGTTCTTTTAGACTTAGACAATCTATGATAGAGTTTGGAACAAACTCTAAACTCTATAAGGGCTGGTTTCCCGGACACTGATTAAACCTAACCCTAGACTATGAAGCTTTAAAAAAAGCTTTTCCATTGAAAGTGTGATTTTGTCCAGGACTAGGCTTAATCTGTTTTCGGGAAACTAGCCCTAAATCTTCTTGGAAAAAGGGTAAGTGAAGCACAACCTAAGCCTTTTGAGATACACCATGAAGATGGTTTCCTATTTCCCATTTCCTGAGGTTGATGGGAAAAGTGTGAACAGAACATTTTACCACAGGGTGAATAAGTTATTCACAAAATCCTTTGTTCTCTTGGAATAGCATGACCCATAAATAATATTCTTCTAATTGTGACATATTTGTGTTTATTTGCGTATGTCCACACATGTGTTCCTCCAATCTCCACTCATAAAACTATTTCAGTGTTCTGGGTTACAACAGTAGCCTCTCAATGCTCACTATTTTTTAATCTGAACTATGTAAAATATATACACATACATTTAAAGGGAATTGCAGCTTGTCACATTAAGATATTGTTGTATATATTTTTGCCGTATTGTATATTATATATTTTTCTTCAGAATAGGAGAAGTGAGACACAGAAACACTATGAAGTCGTAGCCATGAACATCTTTTTTGTATACTAGGTCATGTTGAAACCTTTTTGTTTGTCATTGCGTTTAACCATTCAGCCACTAGATGGCAGCAATGTCAAACTGCAAATGACACTCTTGTCAATATGGAAACTGTTCTGGAAACGTTTTGTTTCTGTTTCTCTGCAGCCAAATTAGGCATTGGTAAGGTCATGTTATTCAAACAAGCAATATGGATGAATTTACCCTTTAAATTTAAACAAATAAGAGGGTCTACATCAATGATAATGATGCAATAATACCCTGTCCTGCCTGGGATTCGCTGCCTGTATTTACATGGGTCACATTTGCTATGAACGTTCATTTGTTGGCTGTTTTTATCACAATGCAACAGGCAGACAGGGCGGGCCAAGTGACGTTTCCGAACACTGGCATGTTCTGGACCTTCTATTTTTTTCCTCTCTCGGCGCTTGGCCTCAGCTGATTGTGACGTACCATGGCGAGCTAAGCCATCAGAAGGACGAGGGTATACAGCCACTAGAGGCGGGGGGCTGTGAAGTTATGGTTCGGGGCAGGCCACCGAGGAATAAGGGCATTTACTAAAGTGGAATTATATGGTTTCGTAGTGGTGTAGACGTTTCGAAATCCATTTGACGTGGACCCCCCCCCTCTACTGAGCGACTGTCACGAAGCGCATTCCAGAAGGTCTAATTCATTCCCATTTTTAAAGGGGGAGCGAAGAGAGACACCCAAACTACCCGCTGATACTACTCAAAAGGTATAGTATATTTATTATCATAACCATACAATCCATGATCCATTGTAATAGTATGGCGTTACGTCAAATGCTTCATCAACTGTGCGGTCCAAAAGCCGTAGCCTAACGTGCCTTTAAAACGCCATAGCCGACACACGCATACCATATTAGGCAACATTTAGTTACCATCTGATTCCCCACGTCTTGAAATTGAAACATTGTTTTTGAACCACTCAAATGTGTAAACCCGTTCTCCCACCCTCCAGCAGCCGCATGGGTGTGTATCGGTGTATGTGTGTGTGTGTGTGTGTGTGTGTGTGTGTGTGTGTGTGTATCGGTGTATGTGTGTGTTTTGGTCGCAGCTGTCAGAGGTGTCATATCTCCAGGGAGCGAGCTGGAAATAACATCATATTGTGTCCGGCTTGCAGGGGGCTCGAGGCGCATGTTCAGTCTCAAGGGGAATGCCGGTGGACCAAGTCCAGTCATGAGTTTAGTTTAGTCTGGAAGCCCCCTCGTTTAGATTTTAGATTTTTCTCATTACACTTGTGCTTAGGATGCTGCCTATAGTAAGACTTCACAATAAGAGATAATATCCTATACATCATGGCTGCCTTATAAATGTTTTATAAGTAGTTTAGTTCATAGATTAGTTCTAAAATCGTTCTAAAATCATAATAATAACATTTCCATACATTTCCATACATACATCAGTTATAACTCATTGGTTGAACATATATGATATTCGTTTGGTCATTAACAAATAGTGAGCTTGTATGTGGCTACACGTTTGTTAAAGCTTTATAACTCTGCATTGATGGAAGCCTGTAATGTGCACACACAGACTTAAACGATTAGAAAGACAACCATAATGTAACCAAAAAGTATGTATGTACCAAAATGCCAAATCATTCAGTAGGCTACACCTCAAAATGGGGTAAGAGGTTAGATGAGATTTTACACCAAGGTACATTTGTTGTTCTTTGTTTTACTTTCAGTTTGTGTGTTGTCAACAGTTGCAGTGAAGGTGAGGGGAAGACATGGTGGATTACTATGACATTCTGGGAGTGTCAAGAAACTCCTCTCCTGAGGATATCAAAAAGGCGTAAGTTGAAGACTCCTTCTATGACGGTGTCTATGTATTCTGTTTCTACATACCTTTCCTTTAGATGAGGAGTGATGTAGTTTATCCGTATGGGCCCAGCTATTGATAGCTCACTACACTGATAGAGTTACCGGACACAAGTCTCTGAAACATTCATGACTCAGCAGAGTTAGCCTAAGGAGCATTAATGTGGCTCTCTCCAGGGGTGGCATTGAGTTTCCTCTCTTTCAGCTTAATTGTCTGACCATGTTTATTTATTTTTTTATTATTTAACTGTTATCTATCCAGGTTAGAAATTAAATATAATTTTCAATAGACCTGAACAGTCTTCAGCACACTTCTGACAATAACCTGACTTTGTGGACTGTAGTTGTAAAATATTTTGTGTCACATGTTTCCGTGGTTTCCAATGTTTATGTATTTGCAATTTATTTGTAATAACCCATGCCTATGGGTATATGGTACAGAGTTATGGGCTCCCGTGTTGAAATACCCACGCCGTCAGGAGTGGGGACAAAGGGCAGTACAAAGCTGCCAAATATGAACTGAGATCTGCAATCAGTACAGCCAAGACAAGGGTTTTGCAAAGCAAACCCCCCCCCAAAAAAAATGCTAGGGGAAATTCACTGGTAATGACTTCACAGTTGTATGGAAAGGACTACAGGAGATGACTAAGTAGGGTGAAAGTACAGTAAGTTCTTGGGCTTTACCTCTCTTGCCAGGAGGTTGTATCTGCAGCAAGGTACAGCAGGCTACCACCCATGTAGAGGCCAAAAGTAGACTACAGCTTTAGCTTCCTTTCCTTGTTTCCCTTCTTATTAAATGTTATCTGTGTCTAACTGTGTTTGTGTGGGTGGGTGTTCTGTGTGTGTGTGTGTGTGTGTGTGTGTGTGTGTGTGTGTGTGTGTGTGTGTGTGTGTGTGTGTGTACAGCTACAGGAAGCAGGCCCTCCGATGGCACCCAGACAAGAACCCAGATAACAAGGAGGAGGCAGAGAGTAAATTTAAGGAGCTTGCCGAAGCCTATGAGGTTTTGTCAGACAGTAAGAAACCATTTTGTTTTTAAAACCACCCTGTTGTTGAGGTTCTCTTCTCTGTGCTGGGTTTAATGCTATGTTATATCTCTTTGTCTCTCAGAAAGCAAGCGGGAGGCGTACAATACTTTCGGCAAAGAACGAATGCCAAACACAGGTGAACGAATCTTTCGCTTCATCTCTAATGCTGTTGTGAAGTGGTCTTTCAACAGTTAAAGCAATCGACAATGTTCAACAGTGTTATTCGATCTTATTCATTCATTCATTCATTGCCAGGCTCAGGCTCCAGCAGTAGCTCTCCAGGTCCAGCAGATTATCCAGGGTTCACCTTCACATTCCGCAGCCCAGAGGAGGTGTTTAGGGAGTTCTTTGGGGGCCAGGATCCTTTCGCCAGTTTCTTTGGTGAGTCTGCCGATATCATATGTCAATTATACTATTGATGCTGAAACAATAGCTCCATAGTACTCTAGTAGATCTGAAAGGGTTGGACGAGTTTTATGGCGAAAATTCCTCCCAGCCTGTCAGAAGGCAAGGTGAAGCAATTAGTCTCATGAAGTCAGACCCACCATTTAAATGCGAACTGTAATGTAAGTGGGGCTGGGAGGCGGATGCATCCGATGACTTTTACAAGCACCGCAGATTCTATCGACGAATAGAGAGTTAAGTAGGTGCTTCAAATGGAGGCGGGGATTTCAACCAGATTATTTTATTAAAATAATGATATGTTGGGACCATACTTATGGCGGACTGATGGGATGGGACCATACTTATTATGGTGGAAAAGGACTCCTTTAAGATATATCAACACTCCCTTATATTGCTGCTTTGTGTGTCTCACTCTCTTCCTGGTCTGACTGCCTTTCAGATGACTTCAACTTTGGAGGGATGCACAGTGGGATGCACAGCGGGATGCACAGTGGGATGCACAGCGGGATGCACAGTAGCTTCCATGGACACCCAGGCACATCCAGACTCGGCCCTAGCAGATTCTTCTCCTTCCCCTCTGCTGGAGGTAAAGTATAACACATGAATAACACTATAACAACTAGGGCTGTAGCGATTAGATGAATCAACCAACGCTTTACTTGACAACTATTTATTTTTGTAGTAATCAGATCAGACCAAGGACAAGGAGTTAAAGCGAGAGTGAATGACATGTAGCCAAGTAAACCCGGTGTGTTGTTGTACCAAGGAAGCTCAGTTCAAGCGCTTAGCACCCTTTTGTCTTGATCTATGGGAATGGAAATGGCAGTTTGCACTTTTGAATTGGGGGGTCTTCATTTCGTTAACTTCAAGCCTATTGTACCCTGTTATTACCCTATAATGTACCCTATTACTCCCCCACTGATTGTTTAGACACCGCTTTTGGTTTCTTGTCTAGAAATGTTTTGAAAATCTCTGACCACCTGAATTGTGAGGTAGAAAATAAGGCATATAAATGTTACATTTCCACATCATTTCCAAACTAATAGGAACACATTAATCAACTAATCTAATACTTACTAATCATAATCAAATAATCAACTAAATGTATCGATTGACAGCTCTAAAAATAAAAACAATAGCACTGTAATACATTAAGGAAGTCAATATGCCATAAACTGCCGAAGCTAAACATAACTTGAGACACTCGTTCTGGAGACAGACGGCACTGTTATGATTGCCTTCAAAGTAAGTGGCACTGGTCATTAACGGTCAATAAGTATTATTGTATTATAATATAAGTATGATTTCACCCCAAGGCTAAGTAGCTTTGCCAGCTAAATAGCTTCAAAGTAATTTACTTGTAATTACCGTTAATTAGGAACTGCTTTGGCTCCCTTTTCCTAGCAACCATATCGTTGCTGCCTGACTCCAGAAATGATGACCGTCTCCAGTTATGTTTACATTCAGCAGTTCATGACTTTCATAGCTTATAACACATGTAACAACAACACGATGATGACACATAAACGCACCTAAATGACAGTAATAACACAGTAATAACAATAACACATATTGTTTGTATTCACCGCTAAGAAGTAAATGTGGCCTGTCCTCATTCCTCTTCTGCAGTGGATTTCACCTCGTTCTCATCCTCTATGGGTGGAATGGATGGGATGGACAGCATGGGAGGAGGAATGGGCAATTTCAAATCTGTGTCCACCTCGACTCGCGTCGTCAACGGCAAACGCACCACCACTAAGAAGTCAGTTCACTGTCCTCTGATTGGCTCATGAAGCTTGAGGGTATCTTGTTGTGGCCTGCTCACTAAGTGTGATGATATGACATGGATGGTGATTCTTCTCCTCGACAGGATCAAAGAGAATGGCCAGGAAAGGACAGAGATTGAGGAGGATGGAGTCTTGAAGACAATCCTAATCAATGGTAATACGACATCTGCTTTGTACTGTCTCCCTCCTCCTTTATCCATTTCAACTCCCAGCTCTTCCTCACAGGACCTATAGCTGTGTGTATGTTCAGATGTGAAGGAGCCCTGTTGACCTAGCTCTGTGTTTGTGTGTGTGCGTGTGCGTGTGTGTGGTGTGTGTGTGTGTGTGCGTGCGTGTGTGTGTGTGCGTGTGTGTGTGTGTGTGTGTGTGCGTGTGTGTGTGTGTGTTTCCCAGGTGTGGAGGACGAGATGGCCCTCGCTCTGGAGATAAGCAAGAGAGAGCAGGTGCCCAGCCAGCCATCGCCACGGCAACACCTCCAGCAACCAACCAGGACTCAGCCCGTGGCCGAGCCGCAGCTGCCGCCGCAGCCACAGCGACCCAGCCCCAGGTCCGCGGCCCGGCGCTCCTTCAGCTCCGCCCCCTACTTCCACTACCCCCAGGCCGGCGAGGAAGAGGAGGAGGACGAAGACCTTCAGATGGCCCTGGCCTACAGCCTGTCTGAGATGGAGGCCCAGCAGAGGGCTTCGGCCACAGACGTCATCTCAGGTGCTGGGGGTGTGGCGGGGACACAGAGGGGCGGGGCTAACATTGAGAGTGTACTTTTGAGACAGAAAGAGGGGCTGGAGGGCTCTCTGCTGGGGGAGAGTGAGAATGGACCAGAGCCTGCTGCGGCTGACACTCTCCACATCCAGGAGGACGGGGATGAGGACCCTGATGCCAAGACCAGTGGTAGTGTGAAAAAGAAAAATAAGTGTGGGTGTGTGGTGTGCTGAGTGTGTATGTGTGTGTGTGTGTGTGTGTGTGTGTGTGTGTGTGTGTGTGTGCGCGTGTGTGCGCGTGCGTGTGTGTGTGTGCGAGCCTGCATGCGTGTGTGGTGTCAACCACACTCTTGTTGGAACGGTATATAACCCTACTCCAGTGTTTTTGCTGTGTTTGCCAGTTTGCGGTTTGTGCTGCGCCTTGGCTGTTATTTGCAGTTGTCAGAGGGCATGTATTATTGGGCTGCTGCTGCCTCGTTCTTTTACAGATGGCTAATCCCATTTGTTTTTACGGAGCTAACAAGCTCAGCTCATTAATCAACATTTTCCCTTTTATGATAGTATTTCAAGGTTAGGAGCACTACATTATCATGTGATGTGCCAAATCAATCTTTTCCTTAAGGGGATAAGCTGGAGAGTCATTGAATCTCATTGACATTTGATTAACTTTATTGGTGTGAAATTCAAGGATCTAACCCGTCTAACCCTGTCTTTCTTCACTGCTTGTTGCATCCTGATAGCTCTGGGGTGCTGACAGTGAAGACCTCCATAGACACTCTGCCTGTCTGTGTGTCTTGTCTGCTCGCCGGTTTGTGTGTTTTGGAGGCTTTTCAAACACTTGGATGGAATGTGCCCATGTAGACTTAGACCTCTTTTCTCAAGGCTGAGGGAATTTGTCCGAACCCTGAGATAATATTGTTCCTGCTTGGCTCCATTGAGAGCTTCATTTTCGTACGCAGCCAAATGGGATATTGAATATTATATGGATTTAAGCCTTTCTTGATGTCAAAAATCGACCTATGTAAGTCACTAAAGTCAGAGTGCTACATTATAGCATTGACAGGCTTCTAAAATCAGTTCTGTATCCGCTGAAGTGAAAGCATACCTACTATAGCTCTGCTTCTGTCTCATAGGAATAGATTTAACACAGGCCATAACAGCATTATAGATAGATTAAACACAGGCCATAACAGCATTATAGATAGATTAAACACAGGCCATAACAGCATTATAGATAGAATAAACACAGGCCATAACAGCATTATAGATAGATTAAACACAGGCCATAACAGAATTTTCTAGAAAAAGGACGATATGCAATCAGACAGTACAGTATTGGCATATAAAGAATATATTAGAATATAGAATGGAATGCGATTTTATTGTTCAGCCAAGGATAACAATTTGCCTTTTTACAATAACAAAGTATCTATTTTAATAATGTTATGATTGAATATTACTCGAGCACATAATTACCAAAGTTATACAGAGAGATAATCTTGATTTGTGCCTTTATGCGTGTGTGTTTGTCTGTGTGTGTGTGTGAGTGTCTGTGTGTTTGTGTGTGTGCACATGCACGTGCACGTGCATACGTGTGAGCGAGCATGAGTGTGAATGACGCATTGATTGTGTGTTTGCCATTCTAAATGTGCCAAGTCATACAAGGAAAGCTCTAATTCACACTACCCACCACCATGGCCTTCTCTCTTGGCGTTAATGTTATTTTAAATGTTTTCAAATGTTCTAAAGGGAAGGTAGCATCGATAGGAGGCCATCATAGACTTCCTGTGAGGAATAGTAAACTAAAAGGCCTTATTTGTGTTTACAAGACTCATATCACCAGTTGGAAAGCCCAACGAGTTTCCTACCCCTACACAGATACCCAGAAATTCAGAATGTTCATGTCATCGACTGTTTGTTTTCTAATGTGAAATGATGGTTTTATGAAGAGTTTATTTTCCAAGTGAGAGTGAAGCCAATGAAAGCTTTGAAAGTCAATGTAGACTTTTGCAAGTCAGACAACGAGAGCAATGTTGCCCAAGTGTTCCCAACTGACCCTCCTCTCTAGCGATTGTGTCTCAAATATGAATGTAGAGTGGAGAGAGAGAGGTGAAGTGTTCTGAGAATAACATTTCAACATGTTATATCACTGTACTACACTACTTGCTTGTTTCTTTTACAAATTGTCAACAATTGCAGGAAGCAAAAATAAAATTCAACCAAAAGAACAGTTGGGTTATTTGAGGTTTTTGGAACAATGTGGCAGAAATTCTCTCAAAGTGAAAAAAAAAAAAAAAAAAACTTGATGGTGATATATATTCTTCCTAGCTTTTCTGGCTTCATTTGGTGATCAGTAGTACATGGTGAAAGGGGAACTGTAGCTAACATTAGCTGTTGCATTGCTTCTTGCCATTGAATGGATGCACTGTCCTACACCTTACTTGCAGCACATAATTCCCTGGAGGTTCACTCATCTCCTATGGCTAGCCTCTGTGCTAACGTTGAGTATGGAGTCTAGTCATTATCAACACTTGAGTCACACAACGACATGTCACTGTTTGCCGATGATGTTGTTTTCTTTTCAGCCATCTTTCAATTGCATCTTCCTCTTCCTAGTGCTCATCAGTGTTTGTCCTTCTGCTTAAGTTGATTGATTGATTTCTTCTTCTGTGGTGTGTCTTCATCTGTCTCAATCTTCCTGCTTCCTGTTTCAGACTCAGACTTCCAGGCCTTCACTGGCTGATTGGCCACTGCTGCTCTCCTCCCCCCGCCCCCTCGAGGTAAAGCCCAGTCTGAACCTCCAGCGCCTGCTCCACCTTCACTACTGTGGCACCCTCCCACCCTTTAGATCACTTCAACCCACCCCAGACCACCCCACCCTTGACCACCCTAGACCACCTTTAAGGATGAGACTTTCCACCCACAATCATATGTCATTGAAATTTGCCCGCCCCAAATGTTTTCCCGATCACATTCCTGCTACCTATACCTTTCCTAGATCACCCCACACCATCCTGTGTTTTGCCCTACAATCTTTGTCTACCCCTCTAAAAGCCGCTTCTAGACTTAGAACAACATGGTTATGCGTTGAGGGCTAGAGAAGGAGAACATAAAGAATTTATTTGACGATTTATTCTAAGATTCTTAACATCCAAACATTTGGAAAATTGCTGTGTTGGGTCTGCAGTGAAACAGTTGTTCTCCAGGTTTTGATTGTGTTTTGAAGATGACAGTTTAGCCGCAACTGTACTGTACATCTCAAGCCTTTTGCTGTGCGTACACTCTTAGAAAAAAGGGTTCCAAAAGGGTTCCAAAAGGGTTCCAAAATGGTTCCAAAATGGTTCTAGGCAGCACCTTTTTGTCTAAGAGTGTAAGGTAAGACTTGCAGGTGATGAAATGGTGAGAATGCGTAAAGGGAACCTAAGAAGAGAGGGAGGCAGGAATAATGGGAAACATAACAGAATTATGTAGAGATAACGAGGTTGTTTTGACATGTACTGCAAAGCCAACAAAGTTGTGTAGAGCTAAACTAACAGGGATATGAAGAGTTTCGTTGCAAACCGCTATAAACACTATTTTCAAAAAAGCACTTTCTGTCCTATAAATGTATTGCTGTGTCATGACATTGAAACCCTGTATGACACATTTGAAAGGACAGTATGCTATTTGCTTACGTAATAATCATATTCTTGAAGTTGTAATGAATCTTGATTATTTCGATTTTTGATGATAATTGTAGCGTCAAATTTCTTTGCAAATTGATATCCTGTAAAGAGCTTTGGAATGAAACTCTTCAATATATAGAAAGATATTTCTGTCCCACAGCCCTTGCTGTGGCTCTAATGATGCATCCATGTCCGTTTACTCCCAACAGGTGAAAGTTCCCATGGTGCACTTCTTGTCTCTCAGCCCGGCTTACCAGCTGATCGCCACTTTTCAAAGTTTTATTTGAAAAAGAAAAGCAAACTGACAAAAATACCAATGTATGTACTATGTATGTGTGAGTGTGTATATAGCTGAAAGAAAGAATGGATTCTTTGTGATTATTTTGAATCTCAAACAACTCCTCAACATTAAACCATTGCATTTAAAGTGTCTGACAGATGACAGATGTTTCAATACTATGTCATAAATAATCTCTATGATATCACATGAACTTACTTTTGACCATTTTCATGTTATCTGAATATCCCTAAATCTGTATAAAATATGTACATGCACAGTAGACTGTGCACACACAAACACACACACACACACACACACACACACACACACACACACACACACACACACACACACACACACTGAACACTTGTGAGATATGCTACTGTATAGAAAGGAAAGAAAGAAGACACTCAAAACCTCCGCTGCTGCACAACATCACAATAATTTAATTTGATCAAGTTAAAAATACATTTTTTATAGTAGTTTTCTATGTGTTTGCTACATGAATAAACATAGATTAAGTGAATTATTTACAGTAATCACAAAGGTTTACACACTGAAGACACCTAACAACATTCAGAAGTAGTCGTGTGTGTGTGTGTGTGTGTGTGTGTGTTGGTTGAGCGAGTCAGGTAGTCGGTATACAGTGGAGGTCCATTACAAAATGAATGGCCATAAAGCATTTGGGTTTGAGTTCGAAGACAATCATGATTCAGAGGCATGCACAAGCCTCTTGGAAAACGGATGTCATATTGTACAATAGCACAGCCCTGGGTTCAAATAATATTCAAAATGATTTCAAATATTTTGATGCGTTTGATTGACCTTGTCTGGGCGCAATGGAACCAGTGGGGAAGTCCCAAAAGTGAGAATCCCTCCCACTGGCACTCCAGGCAGCCACAAGCAAATGCTCAAAGTATTTGAAAACACATCTAATACTATTTCGACCCTGGCCTGCAACAGCAGATGTCGCTCCCCACCATACACGTGATCCCTGTCCTGTGTTGCATAAAAAAATCTTATGAGCTAGTGGCCTCTTCTGCTGTATGCATGTTGTATGTATATGTGTATGCATACTGTATAACACAATAAGTGATGTCAACAAGATCAGATAAAGAAGATCAGATTACAACAACATCAGTTAACAAGATGTTAAGACAAGATCAGCAGAGAATATGTGACAGGATCTCTAAGTGGGACATGCCTGAGACAGAAGATCAGCTGAATGAAACGGGGGGGGGTGGGGGGGGGGGGGGGATGGATCTAGTAATGTTCAGGGCAGATCTCACACATCTAAAACAAGGAGATACTTTAATAAAACCATCTGAAGTTTAAGTGCTCTTGTCCGAATAACCTACAGGATTCTCTCAACCCCACAGATAAGGTTTGAAGATGAGCTGAATAATTGAATCGGGTGGTGGTGGTGCAAGTGTAGGGACAAAACAAAACTGTGCAGGCTTTTAAAGGCTCCAGCACTTGGGATTGCAGTTATAACCCCCTGATCTATACAGGATTCTTTGAAATGAGAACTTATTTCATCATGAAATCCTTAGAAAGCATTCTGGGGTTGTGTGTCCTCTCCGGTATGGCGTGGGTTTGGATGTAGAGGAAGGTTTATTATGTCACTGTGGCAGAGCTTTCAGGATGGCGTTGACCTCCTCTGCTACAGCGGTCAGAGCAAACTCAAACTGGTCCTGGGGAGAGACGATGAGGCGCTTTAATACACACATACTAGTATCTACACTACAGTATTTAACTATTCACTTTTACACACACACACACACACACACACACACACACACACACACACACACACACACACACACACACACACACACACACACACATACACACACACACATACACACGCACACACACACACACATACCCAGATTCATTTTTCTGAGGCGGTGAGAAACACAATTGACATGATTACTGTACCTTGGTGCGCACCAAACTTGGTCTCTGGTCCCGAATGTGTTCCAGTGTTGCAGCAATATCAATCTCCTTCACCCCTGAGAACATCCAAACACGCATTAACACTGAGAGACATGAACACAGATTTATTATGTCACCTGCATGCTGCTGGGAGACCAAACTTGCCATCTCCTGTTCACAAACAATAACAGGTGTAACACGTCTGGCAACATTTGAAACTGTAAGACAAACCTATATCAACCTACAGTGCATTTGAAAAATATTCAGACCCCTTCACTTTTTCCACATTCTGTTATGTTACAGCCTTATTCTAAAATGGATTCAATTCATTAGCAAACATTTCTAAAAAAACAGTTTTGGCTTTGTCATTATGGGGTATTGTGTGTAGATTGATGAGGAAAAAAATGAATTGAATCCATTCTAGAATAAGGCTGTAACATAACAAAATGTGGAAAAAGTGAAGGGGTCTGAATACTTTCCAAATGCACTGTATCTAAGATGTCCGCCACCCAAACCAAAAAGAGAGATCTGTTAAGTTAAAATGCCCGGCGCTCACCCTTTGCCATACGATTCAGGACCATGTCAATGAGGATGTAGGTTCCAGTTCTCCCGGTCCCGTCGCTGCAAGACAGAGAAAAACCTCATCAGATCAAAAAGTAATATAAAACGCTCAACTCGATTACTACATGATTAAAAGGGAAATAAATAAATAAATAATTGTTTAACAGTATGGTAGTACAAAGCTAGAGCTACTATTGCGGTGTTACTACCAATGACCATGTGTAGATGTGGTTACTACGGAGGTATAGAGGCAACATCAAGGTGTTGGGAAAGAGACGTTGATTTACCTGCAGTGCACGATGATGGGGCAAGATCGGCCTCGGTAGCACTTGTTCACCTTCCTGACATATTCAACCAGAGGGTTGGGTGTGGGCGAGGTGGAGGGGTGGGCGAGGTGGAGGGGTGGGCGAGGTGGAGGGGTGGGCGAGAGAGGGGAGAAAGAGAAAGAGAAAAAATATCACCTAATGTCTAGGATCGCATCTTCCGTTTCTGTTGTCCTCTGGGCTAATATACTGTAATAGTGTACACAGGAAAACACAGGGTCAAGTTGTCAACCCTTGCCAAAAGGGGACAAAACACAGGAGTCATAACACAAGTAACACAGGTACGACAGTCCTTCACAGGTTGAAGTTAGAGAAACCCCTTTGAGGAGGGGAGAGAGGAGCTAGGAAGGTAGGGAGAGGAAATGGGCAAGGCAGGGCGATGGACTATCCGGCCAGCGTCTGTCCTGCTGTAGTCACACCTGCCAATGATCATTTTTGTGACTATGCAACTGGACCCAGACAACTAGCTGCAAATCACAAAAATGACACTGGGAGATGTGCAAAAACCCAAGGGCCCCGCTGACCCCCATCACGGAGAGAGAGAGAGAGAGCGAGAGAGAGAGAGAGAGATCCAGTGATAACCAAAGAGCGAAGGAGAGAGAGAGAGGGAGGGAGGGAGGGAGGGGTGGGGTAACAGGAGAGATGGCTGCAGGAAATAGGCAATTTGGGAAACACAATAAAAGAGGAATATATATGGGCAAACTGAAGATGAGAACAGAAATGTACTGTTTCATTAGTCTTGCTAGGGATCGAGGGCAGACGGATGCTAGAGGACAGTCACACAGGAACTCACAGCAATGGGTCAAGATTGGCAACATAGTAATCCATTTTGCGTCACGATTCTTTACCCTGTGGCTTTAAAAGCTTATGATTGGTGTTTGGTACAATATAGGCTTAAGGGCGCTTCTACCATAACTCTTTCACCAATCCATCTCTTGAGGCAAAGGGGATGTTGGATTCTGATGCAGCAGTAGGCTACAGAACAAAGCAACATCGACAGGGCTGGGCCGTGGCGGACTATGCAGTACCTGCGGAAGTCCAACAGAGGGCGTGTGGAGGTTGGGATACCGTTGGCTGGCCAGCTCAGCAGGTGGAACTGAGTCAAGGTGCGTGTCTCCTGGGTCTGGACGTTCTTCAGGTAGAAGCTGCGAACGAGGAAGTCTTTGCACCAGATGTGTTCAGAGACCAAGTTCACCTGGGGGGTAGGTGGATCACAGTCAGACAGAGCACCGGCCATATTCCACAAGCACAATACTACCACAGTTCTGAGCGTATATGATATGATAATATGCAAACCGATGATAATGATATCATAAGTAAGATATCATAGATAATGAAATCATAGGCCTACAGTAAAATTAGGGCGAGGGTTAGACCAAAAACACACAACAAAAGCAAACAATAACAACATAATTTAAAAATTAATTAAAAATCAACTAGATATCATTATACGGTCAACATATCATCACAGAAAACCATCAAACAAACAACTGCATATGTGTGAAAACTAAACAAGCAAACAGGGTTGTAAATATGGTCAAATACCTCACAAAAATGACCTAAATCTAACTCTGCAGAGAGACGGTACCTACCTCATAGATGTGGTAGAGGGACGAGCCCTCATCAGGCCAGTAGCGTTCACACTGCTTCTCCCCATCCTCAACCAGGGCAGTCATCATCACTATCACCGTGCAGCCATTTTCCCATACCATCTGCAGTACAACACACACTCTCACATACTGCACTGGATTGGGCTAGCTGTCACAGTACTTACTAGACATATACTGTATTATATATATTATTACTGTATTACATATAATTCAACTCTATAATGCCATATTCTGGACTGACATATACTGTCAAATACTACACTGAAATACTGTCAACAACTGGTCAGAATATACTTTCATATATAACACAGACAATCTCTCAGCTCAACTCCTGACAACATCTACTATAATACATCACAGATAATATACAGTATTATTCAATGTTGGCTTTTCGTTGGTATTGTCATATTAGATTTAGAGTTCTGTAAGTTCCACAGACCTGCCAGAAGTCAGCGATGGTGTGTGCCAGTGGTCCCTGGGTCGCGATGTAGGCGGGCAGTCGAGGGTCGTGGTCAATCTAAGGGTTTGGAAAGAGAGAATATTAATGACATCAATAACACCAGGGTAACATTTGGGAGCAAAACACAAATTCAGTGCTCCTTATTTGAGGAACTACTGGAGTGGAACAAGACTAAATTCGTGAGGGTCCGTGACTGTGACGACCTTTGATCAAAAAAGCTTGGGTCAAAATGCCTAACATCACCAAGGTAACAGCGGTGCTTACAATGGTGCTGGCGTTGATGTAGTCTTCTTTAGAGGAGTTGATCTCCGCCTTCAGCTTCACCCGTGAGTGATCATCTGGAATACAACACAGGTCTTAGTAACTAGCCAAGCTGTGGATGAAGAGAAAGAAAACTGAGATAGGACTGAAAGATAGAGGACTGGAAGATATAATCCTGAGAGACAGAGGACTAAAAGATAGAGGATTGAGAGATATAATCCTGAGAGATAGAGGACTGAAAGATAGAGGATTGAGAGATATATTCCTGAGAGATAGAGGACTGAGAGATAGAGGATTGAGAGATAGAGGACTGGGACATAGAGGACTGGGAGATATAGAACAGAGACGTAGGACTGGGAGATATAGTATAGGACTGAAAGCTGAGAAAGAGAGAGGGGAGAACTCACAGGGCACAATGTCAGGGTTGCGATTCTTCTCCAGGTTGCCTTCGCCCTGAGCGACCGTGATGCCACTGGGTTCAGCCTGGTAGGAACACAGGGCCTCCCACTCCTTCTGCAGACGATCCTTATTCTTCAGGTGGTCCTCCATATAGGCCTGGGCCCAGACGCAGAGAGAGTGAGTGATTGATTTTGATTAATCTAACCTATTATCAACAACAATGTTGTTTTATTACATGTTAGACATTATTTATTACACATATTTGTGGACTGAACACAATAAAGTCTAAGGATTTATTTCCACCTCCACAATGGGGGAGTCTCTGACTTATCCCTGGGTTCAAATAATTTCAAATACTTTTCTGTGCTTCATTGCGTTTACCTGGTGCAATTGAACCAATACTCAAAAAAGGTCTAACCTCACCCATCTCGAACCCCCACATGTTACCAACACAGAGATAAATCTCTCCCCCACCTCACCTCAATAAGGGCTAGATGATACTGAACCAGTTTGTGTATACAGTATAGGACGTCCCCAGACTGACCAGTATCATGTGACCAGTAGAGATGTCCATGTTGGACTGGGCGGGCTCCTCGCTCCAGGATGGCGTGCTGCTGTGGGAGGAGGGACTGTGCTGGGGACCGTCGCTGAACTGGGATGACACACTGCTCACCCGGGACGTGTCCGTCCCCCTCCGGCCCCCCGCACCCACACCCACAGCCTCCTGGCGGCTGAACGAGGTCTTGGCTGCCATATGCTGACGGCACAAGTCCTAGGAAAATAAAACGATATATACATCTCTGTGTACAATCCTGTGTATTATCACTGTATAGGCTTATTATTGCTGGTTAATAATAATCATCATCATCATCATCATCTTCATTATTACCATCATCATTATCCTCCTCCTCCTCCTCCCCCCCCATCACCATCATACTCCTCATCATCCTCCTAATCATCATCATATTCATCATGATCATCCTCCCCCTCCTCCTCATCATCATCATCATCATAGTGGCGCCGGTTCTGACCTCTCCTACCTGGTAGTCAAAGTGAGTCTCGGCCCCTCCCTCGGGCCCCAGGCCCAGCTTCCCGGAGGCCAGCTGGTGGGCGTGGTGTCTCAGACAGGCGATGGTGAGCGCCACCACCACCACTCCACCCACGCAGGCCATGCCTACCAGGGTCAGCACCAGCCCACTGGTGCCCTCCCGTACCCGCGTGGTGTGAGGCAGACTCCGGACATCGCTCCTCTGTGGGGGGGCAGAGAGGAGGGAGAGAGAGTGAGAGGAGAGAGAGAGGAAGAGAAAAAGAGAAATAGGAGGGGGAGAAAGAGAGAGAGAGGGAGAGAGGGAGAGAGGAAGAAAAGAGAGAGAGGGGAGACAAGGAAGAGGGTGAAAGGGTTAATCTTTTGACTCCATCACACAGATATTCGTTTTATAAACTGGTAATAATGGTAAAAAACTGGTAAAAAACTACTAATGTCTATTGATGAAATCATTGGATGTCAGTCTATGTCACTCTCTGCATATCCCTGAATGAGTGAAGAGGAACATTAGTGGTGTTCTTGTGTGGCCCCATAGGCAGTGTTAGGAGGCTGCCCTCCCCCGCCCTCCCCGCCCTCCCCGGCTCTCCCCCCTTCTCTCTCCTTTGTCTCTCACCCGTGTTTGTGTAAACAAGCTTGATGTCAGAGCCATCATCAGCTACTAATTACCCCAGCGACACACACATACTTACACACACATGCCGCCACGCGCCACCCCTCATCTACTTGCCGGAATAATTAGCGAGAGCCCCCCTCCCCCCCGCAACATACACACACACACACACACACACACACACACACACACACACACACACACACACACACACACACACACACACCATAGTCCCCCATGCATAATCACTGACATAGAAACAATTAAGAAGAGCCCCCTCCTATGGCTGACCTAATCACTCTGGAGAAAACTTCTGCCTACTGTAGTACCTAGTCTATGTGAGTGTGTGTGTGTGTGTGTGTGTGTGTGTGTGTGTGTGTGTGTGTGTGTATGTGTGTGTGTGTGTGTGTGTGTGTGTGTGTGTGTGTGTGTGTGTGTGAGAGAGAGAGAGAGAGAGAGAGAGAGAGAGAGAGAGGGGGGTAGAGGGCAAGAGAAAGAGAGAGAATTAAAGACAGAGCAGACCTCCTGTTGACGTTGCCATGGCGTCTGGGAGCCTCAGTGGGGGAGGACACAGGGTCCGGGCGCTGCCATGGCAACAGGGAAACGCTCTGTGTAATGTGTGGTCTTCACGGGGAGAGGGGAGGCGGCAACCGCTACACTAACTAACCCTCTGGTCATTCAACCTGTTACATTCAGAGACCACGTTTCCCAAAGCTTTCGTGGCTAAAAGAAAACAGAAATACGCACCAAAACAAAAACGATCTGAACCGATCCACAACAGTGGAGATGCTGTATATGTAAAGACGAATGTAAGCGTTAAGATAGTGAACTATCCCTTTAATAAGATCATTGCTATATCCCACATAAGGTGCGTTGTTGTCATCAAAGTCATTTCTACCCAAAACACTGTTGCACCAGAAACTGACGAACAAAGTATAGTAACTCATAGTCAGAGTGTGACAATGGCAATGACTTGTCCCCCAAATGTTTGGTAAAAAATCAAACCTAGTCAAATCTTTAACGGAGGAATCATCTCACACCAGCAAGCAAAATGAGCGAAGAGAAGGACCCAACTCTTAAGTCTGAAGACTTAGTAAATATCCAAAGGTCAAACCCCCTCCTCCTATCACTTACTCTACCCCTCTACCCCTCCACCCAGCCCTGTTCTCCATTCCTCCTCCTCTTATTCAACCTCACAACCTCAATGCCTCAATGCCTTCCCACTGTCATCTCTGGTTTCTCCAAAGACTCTCTTTCATCCGCTCTACGTCGCTCACCCCATCTCAGCGCCCTTTCTCTCTCCCCCTCTCATTATCTCATTCTCTCTCTCTCCCTCTCTTTCTCTCTCCCCCTCTCTCTTTCTCTCTCCCCCTCTCTCTTTCTCTCTCCCCCTCTCATTTCTGCCATATTCTGAGGCTCTTTTTCTACCTTCTCAGGCCTCCATCTCTCCCCTCTCTCTTTCTCTGTCACCATCTCAGTCCCCCCCCCCCCTCTCATTATCTCATTCTCTCTCTCTCCCTCTCTTTCTCTCTCTCCCTCTCTCTCCTCAGAAGGCACTGGAATGTTGCGGGGGTCTGCAGGGAAGTGTGTGAGTGGACTGTGGGACAGTCGGGGGGAATAGGAGGGAGAAGACGAGGGGGGTGGGGTGTAGGGAGATGGGGGTGGAGGGAGAGTGGGACTCCTCACCTGCTCCTCCAGAGGGGCCCCCCGAGAGAGGCGGGAGAGACTGACAGGTCTTTAGACCAGGGCAGAGGAGCAGGCAGGAAAAATGAGCAGGCTCCGGACAAGGGGACAAAGGCCCCCCACGGCCCACGACCGGGCCAGGCTCGACAAACACGGAGCCTGGGCGGATGGGGGGGAGGAGAGAGGGAGTGGAGTTTGAGAGGGGTGAGGGTGTGGGGAAAAGTCGAGGAGGAGAGGGAGGAGGTGGGGGGGGGGATATGGGGAGAGGGAGTGGAGGATGTGGGGAAAAGGGGTGGGGGATTCGACGAGAAGAGGGAGGAGAAGGGGGAGTGAGGGGGTGAGGGGGTGAGGAAGTGATAGGGTGTAGGGGTGAGGAGAAAAGCAATGAGGGCGGGAAGGGGCGATGGGGGTCCAGGGGCCAAGGGGGTGAGGAGGCAAGGGGACGAGGGGACGAGGGGATGAGTGGACGATTGGTGCAAGGAGCCGCAGTCTAGGAAAGGAAGTAGGAAGGAGTAGGTTTGCTGACAAACACTAGAAACACTAGCCAGGGGACGTGGAGATGAAGGGGTGACTTTCCCCAAAGCTTCATACCAGCTAAAGTCATACTTGAATACAACTGTTCCTCTCTTTTGTGGCTGGGTTGTAAGCAAAGACATGAAGTACCGCAAAGCTATGAAGCTTTCAGGACAAGACCAGAGGTCCTTGGGGGGAAAAAAAGAGGTAAGGAATGAGGATAGTATGAGCACTATACAGTATAGAACAAACAGCTATTTCAATGTGCACAGTGCAAGTGTAAACATTACAAGTAAACAGCCAGCATAAAGCATGAGCACAAGCCGTACACGTCAAAAGGCCTAAAAAGCCTTTCTAGGAGTAATGAAAGCAGACATTCCACATAGTGGAGTTAAAGAGATGCAGCGTCCCAGGACCCCCTCCACTGGCCCTTTCAACCTTTGACCCCTGCTCAACCACTCACTCACCCACACAGAATGGGCAGATAATCCTACACACACACACACACACACACACACAGGGCATGGCTATTTATACAATGCCCTGTATAAAAGTTGGGATTCAAAATCAAGTAATTACTATGAGGTTAAAGTACAGATTTTCAGCTTTTATTTGAAGGGAAATTTGTGTCCATATTGGTTTCACCATTTACAAATGACAACACGTTTTATACATAGTCCCCCTATTTCCAGATAATTTCCCAAATGGAAATTGGATTGGAGGTAGGTGAAAGTAGTATGCCTTAGTTCACCGGGATGAATGAAAAAATGTAGTACTCTAATAAAATCAATGAACTCAATAAAATATGAGAATAAATGTGTGACGTAAATGTTGGGGGGAGACATATGACATCATCTCAACCCTGTAACCACAGCAACCACCCCACCTGACATCACTATCTAAGGGGCACAGAGAGTGAAGAGGATTAACAGAGATGCATATCTTCTACATCAGCCCTCTTTCAACTAAATTACATAACAATTGGGTTTGACCATTTTGTTTTGACTGTATCACAATCTTGAAATCGTGTCAAATACGTTTTACGGCTTAAATCACTTCAAAGGAATAGAGTAGGTCTACCTCTTTATTCGGATAGTCGACAAACTGTCTCCAAAACAGTGGCTAGTTCTAAGACAAAAAATAAACGATTCTGTATCCCAATCTGAGAGCGAATAACGAAGCTACTTATTCACATATTTGACATCGGCCCTTACATTTCTACTATTCACTGGCCTCATATTGTCATCATCATTTCAAGGTCATTCGTAATTTCATGTTCAATTATGTTCGTTCTAAAGTCACGGTAAATCATGAATACAAATCAATACAAGTGTAAAAACGTCAAGGCACAATTGCAAATCAAAGCGGGTAACTACCTTTCCCTTTGAAGAGTGGGTGGCTATTTAGTGACTTCACGAAACGTAACATTTAGCCTACTTGCCCTGTTATTACAGCCTGTAATAATGTTGAAATGTAAAAGAAAATGAAGCTCTTAATTTCCACCCACTTTTTGTTTTACAAACGAATACAGAAAACATTACTGCACATTTTAACCCGAATTAACGGTCATATTCAGGTGAATTTCTCCACCTATAGGCTTGAAAACAAGTATACGTTTAAAACGATATATTTCTGCCTATCTGATAAAACAATTAAAATATGTATATATAATTAATTATACAATAGGCTACTTCGATTTCTTTATTTGCCTAAAAACACTGACTTGTCCGGCCCTCGTGGACTTTAATATTGAGGAGGTCTATCCTGAGGAGACCATCAGGTTGAATGCCACAACGTTCAAGAAAATAAACCATCAAGAGAATCTCACTGAAAGTTGTGCTTCCATTCTCCATCAATATCTTTGACTGGAACTTAACTTTACCTTGAACGCATCTACGAGGTAAAGACATTAAAACAGCACAACGAATACCATCAATCCCAGTAACTCACCAAAACTCATCCTTTATTTCCACACCCCCGCCCGGAGCAAACCGCTGCATATTCAGGTATCAGACGCGGTCCAAGGGGTTCTCTATCCTCCACTCTTGACGCACGACCAAAGAAATCACATTTAGCACCCTCAAGTAAAGCTAATAGAATGAGCATTGCAAATAAGGCAAACCCAAGGTCTTAGGCGTGACCGATAATGCAAGCTTTAAGCAAAGGGGGAGAGGGAAACAGAAATGTCATGTAAAAAAAAAAAGGAGAAAGGGAATGAAGAAAAATGTGCTTCTCCGCGCTTGCACCGGCCGGGCTCCAGTGAAGGCCCCTCTCCCTCCCTCTCTCTCACTCCCTCCCTCTCCCTCTCTCTCTCTCTCTCTCTCCCTCCCTCTCCCTCTCTCTCTCTCTCTCTGTCTCTCTCTCCCTCCCTCTCTCACCCATTCAAGCACCACCGCCACTTGTCACTTCAAAAGGCGTTGCCGTAGCGACAGCGCCACATGTTGCTGATGGTGAAATGGTGGTGGGGGGTAGGGGGGGTGGGAGGGAGGGAGGGAGGGAGGGAGGGGGGGTGGGGGTGGGGGGGCAATTTGATGTCCAGGAGCTAAGGCCGTCCGTGGGAGAGAGAGGGATGCAAAGAGCGAGCAGAAATTCATGGAAGGAAAAGGATTGAGACAGAGATCGGTTATGAATAAGATGATGTCGGCAACACACACCTTTTCAACAGTATGGGGAATAGAGGCCTGTAGCCATAGCTGTAGCTGTAGGGAATACAAGGGTGGAATAATTGAGTTGCCTTTAGAAAAAGTCAACAACAAGGCATTGTTTTGACATTCAGAACAGCACTGAAGAATAAGCAGTAAAATTAAGCCTGGCCATGTCATCTTAAGGGGCAGAAAATGGCATCTTGCATTTAACTTTACTGTGCCCTAAGAGATCTACAGCAATTAGTCAGACAAATTGCCAGCCCCAATGAGTGTGGGTGTGTGTTTGTGTGTGTGTGTGTGTGTGTCTGTGTGTGTCTGTGTGTGTATGTGTGTGTGTGCGTGCGTGCGTGTGAGCGTAAGTGCCCAGTGCACCAGGCAAATATCGCAATTAGCAAGATTGCAGGATATGAGCAGCAGGGATCCAGAAGGCCAGAGACCCTCTGTGGAGTGTGTCACTCAGAGCAGAGCACCGCGTCAACAAACCGTCAATACCTGAATTCATGTATGAGGAAAAACGAGTGCAGAGAGAGAGAGAGAGAGGGAGGTGGGGGCAGGAGTGGGGCAGAGGGGAGGGGGCACGGGGTGGTCACAGGAGGCATCTATTCTCCATAATAGAGACAAAAAAGAGGCAGGTGCAGCCAGGTCTCATTACTGAGGCACACACACACACACACACACACACACACACACACACACACACACTGACACTCTACTAATGCAAAGCGAGTGCTGCAGTCCACTGTGGAGTGGAAGAATAATTAAAATATGAGCAGCAGGATGCAAACAAAGGACATTATTCTGAATTGAAAGGTCTGCAACAGCTGTACACATTGAAAGGAGAGAAAGCGAGGGAGTGGAGGCGAGGACTTGAATATGCACTAGGAACACAAAGACAGGCAGAAAATAAAGGAAGGAGGGGGGCAAGAGAGAGAGAGAGAGAGAGAGAGAATGAGAGAGAGAAGGAGAGGGAGGGAGGCGTCAGAGGCAGAGGCAACAAAAAGAGAGGGTAGAAGAAAATGGCAAGAAAGGAGAGGTATGGGGTAGAAGAGAAAGAGGGCAAGATGATGGCTCTCCTTTTTGCCGAAAACTATGAGGAGGCTGATGATCACTGGATCAGAATTTTAGACAATCTAAATCCAACACAAATTTACCAGCAATTGCAACACAACTCAAGGAATTAAACATGTCCACTGTCCAAGGTACTGTAGCTTTTCTATTGCTCGACTACACAGATCAATGAATAGACTTTTAGCAAGATTTTCCATCACCGTCGTAATCAACCCACAGTATGTAGACCAGTCCATTAAGCTAAGCAATTAACATCACAACCAATCCATTGACTTGTCAATCAGAAAGAGAAATGCAGAGAGAAAGTGAGAGTGAGAGAGAGAGAGAGAGAGAGAGAGAGAGAGAGAGAGAGAGAGGGAGAGTGTGTGTGTGCATGTGTGTGTGTGTGTGTGTGTGTGTGTGTGTGTGTGTGTGTGTGTGTGTGTGTGTGTGTGTGTGTATGTGTGTGTGTGTGTGTGTGTGTGTGTGTGTGTGTGTGTGTGTGTGTGTGTGTGCGTGCGTGCGTGTGTAGAAGGGAACACATAAGGCCTACATTACCTCTCCAACGCCCATCTGTAAGATCTTCAACCCAGTCTCAGACTCCAAGAAGTTCTTCTCAGATGCTGCAACAAAGAAACAAAACTAAACAAAACCTCAATGTCAAGAACCTGTGAACAGGCTATTTTGGGGGCTCATTCAGCTCTCTTCATGTTCTGAGACAATGGAGGGCGACAGTGACGAGAGGGAACACTGTGGGGACTCTCCCACACCTCACCAGGGATCACTCAACGGCTGACCTTTGAGAGACGCCAGAAATGTTCACATCGATACGAAAGTCGAAACCATGACTTTCAGTCGGAGATTTGTCACAGAAAGAAAAAATAACTCGACTAGAAAATATCTTGAGTCTGAGACTTAGGAACCTTTTGAGATTGATCCGAGTATACTTCAGATACCATTCACTAACCTAGCAGTGAATTTATTTGATTGAACACGTGTAATTCCATCAGTAACTACAACAGAGATGATGATTATAGATATTTGGAACATGAACAGTGTGACGCATGGTTCTACGTATATCTTCTTTGCCCGCGTTTGAACACACGGCTGACGAATTCTCCAGTTTTCTGCAGAAAACTTTCCAGAGATTAAACCAAACAATGTTTCCAAGTTTAATTAGAATTTTGGTTGCAGGGACTTTGAGGATTAAACGTGATTGGAGGACAGGAGAATTTAAGAGCGTTGGAGGGCACAGGCAGACAGTTTGAGAACAACAGGGGTCTGATCTAAAATGGCTCTCAGTCCACTTAGTCTTTCTTCCTTTCTGTCTTTCTTCCTTTCTGTCTTTCTTTCTCTCTCTCTCTCTCTCTCTCTTCTCTCTCTCTCTCTCTCTCTCTCTCTCTCTCTCTCTCTCTCTCTCTCTCTCTCTCTCTCTTTCGCAAGGACGCACGCTTGGCACGTGCATGCACGCACGCACACGCACACACACACACACAGACACTGTTTTAAACCAAACTGGTTTGATATACTGTAGCTGACAAGGAG
>NC_139666.1:4447402-4452402 GCF_951799395.1 Argentina silus
GAAGCAGGTTGACACACAGTACAATATTGATTCGCCTATTGCAGAATGTGAACAGAATGTGTTTATTTTGATGCGAATATGACTATTCAACTTTCATTTTATAGCAGATAGCAGCAGATGTTTACAGTAGCCCACTCTGAGATGACACATTTGCCACAAACTAAAACTGCATCTCAAATAAACAGCGTAGATTTGGGTCAACATATTAAAAAATAAATATGACTGCTTAGTTGAAAATGAATCAGTTGATTATATGAAACTAACTAAAAACATCCAATGATGCAGGCTGGATGGTACAGTATATTTGATAATTAAAACAGAGCTCAAATCATTACATAGCCTAATCTAATAGATGTTAATTAACAATAATTAACATTTACTCGTTAGACTTATGTCTTAGAAAAGACAGACGACCCTCCATGATGTTGGTCTATTGCGGTCCACACTGTATTTGCATACACTGGTTCCCATTGATCTCCTATTGCTGCTGCCACCTCCGTCTCTCCCCTCAATATATTCCCGACACTCGCCATCATCTTACCGTATTTGCTTGACATCCCAAGCTGGTAGAACACGGTCATCAAAAACAAAGATCGCCATATCTTTGGCTGTTGCATGGTAGACACCACCCTAAAGGCTAATGATGGATATTCAGATACAATTTATTCCCGTTCCCTTGGTTGCGATTTAATTCCTCATGTTGTCCCTCCGAGCTCCGTGCAGTCCCCCTGTGCCTCACTGTACAGCCCAGGTAACAGAAATCTGGGCAAAGTGCATTAACTTGCTATTGGTTTTTCGCAGAAGGGGGGCAAAACACACACACACACACACACATACACACACACGACACTCAAGACCCTGGAAAGTCTGGAGCGGATCTGGAGCCGGAATCTCTCAATTCCTGTCTCTCTCCCGCAATATATCAGGCGGAGACCCGCAATTACGTCATTGAAAGACCCTTAGAGATTTCTCAAGATGTTTGCAGCGGAAGACGCACTGAACCAATGAAATTGAGTTGTTCTTCTGACGCTCAGATATTTCAGACAGCAGGGGGGAATGTAGAATGAGATTCCTTCGTTGCATTGATTTGTGGTCCGATTTTCAACAGCATTTTTTTTTCTGGACTATATACCTACCCTACTCTTAAATAACTAAATAAATAGTTATTCAGCTTATCCCTGTAGGATAACCCTGTTGAAGAACCACCACAAAGGGTTCTACTTGGCATCATAACGTGTTCACCAAAGGGTTCTCTATACAGCGACAGGTCATATAACCCTTGTTGGTTCTAGGTAGAACCTTTTTTCTCATAGTGTACTTGGTTATGTGGAAACCTGGGCTACAGGTATGTGATGTGTACGAGCCAAGGCAGGTACCAGTATCTCCAGAGTACACAGCAGAGTACACCACACCACCTGAGTAACACGTCTGAGAGATTCATCATGAAAGGAATCAGGACAAACCAGGATACACCTTAAACCTACAACCTAAACAATGACAAGGAACAAATGGACACAAAGATGGTTTATCTTGCTCATGCGTGCTGCCTATCGAATATCTCATAGACTATCGTATGTTTCCTCCTGTAGCGCTACAGTAGTGTGGGCTGCGTGTAGAAATCATTATGGCTGCAGTGACACCTAGTGTCCACATGGCTTTACTGCACACAAAGTCTTCTCTCCCACATGTTGTTGAAGAGTAGGTGTACATAAGGGAATAAACAGTTCTCCCAGGTGTTCCAGAATCAGTGCAGAGTTGTTTGAACAGAGTGGGTAGAGTCAGTCACTGACTCATGGGGTTCACAGTAGGGCCTCACACAATAACACCCACAGTGCAGGAGAATAGACATGGTGTTGTTCAAAATCAAATGTGTGAGTGGGCAGTGGTTGTGGAAATGAAAATACTGCAACAAAAAAAAAAAGTGGCTTATTGTTGATGCCTTGTAAACAATGGCTTTCAGATTAGACTGGAATGGAGAGCCAGTTATCTTGCTGGAAATAAGTCTTGCGTAGCATGCCGTCTGATGTCATTGATTACATTTTTAACATATTGTCATCAGATTGTGGTATTAGAGTGAAAATAACCAGATCATATTTCTATTTGTGAAAGCAGCTCTCATGAAGCTGTTTATGTTTATGTGACACATTGTGAGACGTGAGACTCTTCTGATCTATTTCTCTTTCTCTTTCTCGTCCCTTCATTCCCCGGTCACACACACACTCTCGTGTGCTGGCTCACCTCACTGGCATGTGTGTATGTGTGTGTTGGTTTTGTTGCTTGGCAGCGGGTGTGAGTTTTAGACCGATGACCCCACGCAGTACCACCCACGTCTCCCCAACACCTCCCCGCACACAGTGTCAAATGTCATGGCATTTCCACCATCTCTCTGTCTCTCTGTCTCTCTCTCTCTCTCTCTCTCTCTCTCTCTCTCTCTCCCCCCCCCTCTCTCTCTCTCATCCTCTCTCTGTCTCTACCTGTCCCTTTCTCTCTTCCCCCCACACCCCAACCGTCTTTTTTTTGCCCCCCACCCGTTCCCCTCTCACCTCACATACTCCTCACACCCCCCACGTCTCCACACAGCAAACTTAACAAGCTGACTGGACTCAATATCAGCCCCCCCATATTTCCCAGCATGCTTTTTTCCTGTTTCCCCAGCACCCACCTGCCCCACATTCCGCAGGGCACAACCCTCTCCAACCCGGAATACCAGTCTGGAATACCAGCTGGACCTGTCAACTGGAGGAGTTATGGCTGGGGATTATGTGTCCATGCCTCTCCCTGTGAAGGAGAATGGGAGGGGAGGGTTGTAAAAATGTGCTACATTCAGAGCCGGACTCTGTGAGAGAATGGTATATTAAATTCGCATTAACACCATGAGGATATAGCCATCCACGTTATGTCAGAGCTAAGGTTTTCATGCTGCTAATAATAAAATCATGGCCTTTCTCCTCCCAAGAAAGCAATGGAAAGTATTACATATTCAAAGGCCAGGTAGGTAAATATACAAGACTATGGGCACAGGAGGACTAGAATGGTCCACGGAGCTAAATTGGTGGATGGAGAACTGGAGCAGAGGTCAGTTTCTGTGTCTGTGTTCAGGGTCTCCAGGCAACAGTAGACCCCCCTCTGGATAGGGACATGCCATTCATGGCTCATACATATTCTTTCAGCTCCGTCTCCCAGGGGGAAGTTTCCCAGGGAAACTCCAGATTAAAGTTTCACATATCTAAAGAGGTTCAATCCGTCCACCAGGTGGGTCTTTATTTAGGGTCGTATAATGTCATTTTCTATATCACTGTCTCAAACGACACCCGTTCAGTCATGAGTAATCCCCCTCATGTTTACGTTAGATAAACTCCCTCCTAAAGACCTCTTCACCCCCACTACCCCCCAGTACAAGTTTCTCTCCTGTTAATAAAAAAAATAAAATAATAAAATCCTTCTTCTAGCATTGTGACTGCCAATGGCCCCTGGCCTGAGCATTGATTACTTTATCTTATGATGACTGATGGATAGATGATTCACTTAAACAAATGTATTTGTTGTAAGTCACTTTTGATAAAGGCGTCTGCTAAATGCCATGAATGTAAATGTAAATAAACTACTCTTAACTTCATCAGTGTGTCGAGCGATTCGCTTTGTCAAACAAAACACCATTGTGTTTCGCCTGAACAAAACTATACCTTTTAAACCTGAATTTTGGCTCACAGAGTAGGTTATATAGCGACTCCTTTTATCCCTGTTAGTATAGAGCAAACATGAAGGTTGTTGTTGTGGCATTGGAGTTTATCTACAGGCCTGGATGAGTCTGACTCAGCGCTTTTCCTTTGGCAGTGAGCAGCACGTCCGTCCAGTCCCAACGCCCAGGCCTCTTGAATTGGCAGGCATGATGGGCCAAACCGCTTTAAGCGCTGGCAAGGAGCCCCATGTCCATTCAGCAGACTCGTGCCAGGGTCAACTCACTTACCAGGGAGGGGCTGGTGGGGTGTTTTTGGGGGTGTTGGTTTGGGGCTGGTGGGGAGTTGGGGGGGGGCTTGTTGGTGGGGGTTGGTGGTGGTGGTGGGGGGGGGCTAGTTGGTGGGGGGTTGGTGGTGGGTGTTGGAGGGGGGGGGGGTCTGGTGGATGGCTGGTGGGGGGTTGGTGGTGGTTTTTTAACAATCCCTTTCAAGTCTGTCCAAAAATGTCCACAAAGAATTACAGAACATATGACCCTGATAGTAAAACATTATAGAGCCCATACATGGTAAAAACAATGATTTACTGTGTATCTGGTGGCTTCAAAACTGCCATAGCTTATTAAATGTAGCTTATTAAATTCTCCTTCCTAATTTTAACTATATGGGTGTCGAAGGAGAGCGGGAACACATCGCTACCCTGTCAGAATGCTACACTGTTTCAGAAGGCAGGATGAGAGAATGGGAAAGATGCGGTGATGCTTTCTCCAGTACACACCGGAGCATAAACTACAGGCCTGTCTGTTCTGGACCACAGCAGGGGAACGTTGATCTTCCATCTTCTGACAAACAGTAAGAAACATTCAGGTTGAATCAGGATCCAAAAGTTGTACTGTTGTACACAAGAGTGATTTAAAAGCGATTTCCTTGAGCATGCATGTCTCTTTAGCTTCTTCTTCCAGACCAGAGAAATTCCAATAATCATTGTTTTTTTAAAATATGGTTTTAGGGCATTTCTGCTTTATTGGGATAGAGACAGTAGAGATTGACAGGAAGGATGGGAGAGAGAGGAGGGATGACATGCAAGATCGTCAGGGTGGGGGTCAGAATCGAACCAGGAACCTTGCGATTATGTGGTAAGCGCATTAGTGTGCTACGCCACTAAGCGCCCCCAATAATCATTGTTAACTCTATGCTATGTAGATGTACTGTATAGTAGGTGTATTGTGAATGAGTTAACCTCCATCTGACAGTTTCACACTTTGTATTGGAAGGTGAGGCACGACATTCTCTTCATTATAAAAATAAAGTTTATTAATCAAGTTT
>NC_139666.1:4454902-4474902 GCF_951799395.1 Argentina silus
GTTTAGGAAAGTTTCCTCGTCAAAAATGTTTTTTTTCGACTCTCTAAAAACACAGCTTTGAAAGATCAAAGTACTGCAGATACCTGATACCTCCACTACGATCTATTTCTGTCCTCATGAAGACATCCAGGCAGATCATCATCTTAAATGTGTCACAGAGATATGAGGCAAACATTCTCCATCCACCCACTCTGTTAACCCTTTAGCCAACCAGCTACTGCCACACAGCCCTCCATCCCCACTCTGGCAAGCCACCTTCAACTCTGTTACCCTCCACCCTGTTACCCTCCACCCTGTTACCCTCCACCTTGTTACCCTCACTCTCACAGCACCAACTCCAACCCAAATTCCCCCACTCACTCTGGCAACCCCTCCACCATGCTACCCTCACTCTGGCAACCCCTCCACCTTGTTACCCTCACTCTTACAGCCCCTCCACCAATTCAAACCGAAACTCTCCCATTCTGGCAACCCAACTACCCACACACACCCCCGCTCTGGCAACCCATCCACCTCCTATCCGCAGCAAACCATGCACCTCCTACCCACACACACCCCTGCTCTGGCAACCCATCCACCTCCTATCCGCACACACCCCCGCTCTGGCAACCCATCCACCTCCTACCCACACACACCCCCGCTCTGGCAACCCACCCACCTCCTACCCACACACACCCCCGCTCTGGCAACCCACCCACCTCCTACCCACACACACCCCCGCTCTGGCAACCCATTCACTCAATGACCGGAAACCAGACACTGTAACAGCTGAATCAAAGACTGGTAATAGGACAGAGGAGAGGCGGGCCAGGGACCGAGAAGTGACAAGAAGTGAGTCGGGAGGGAGGGAGGGGGCACGGAGTGGGTGGGGCGACGCTACAAATAGCAAGGACCTGGGGATCACAGCCCTTCATTTAGTCTCCCACCTCCCACCAACCACACCAGTTCATCCAGCCGGCCTTCCACAAACACCTTCCGCCATGAGCAAGAGCTACTCCTCCTCCTCTTCCTCCGCCCAGTCGGCCTCCTCTTACCGCCGCACCTTTGGCTCTGGCGTGGGCTCCAACCCGATGTCCCACATGTTCTCCGGCCACGGCTTGGGCGGCTCAGCCGGCGCGTCCCACATGTCCTCCAGAGTCTACGAGCTGACCAAGAAGTCTCCCAGCTACTCGGGCACGCGCTCCTCGTCCGGCGCCTACGGCGGCGGCTCTGTGATGCGCTCCTACGCCGGCATGGGCGAGAAGCTGGACTTCAACCTGGCCGACGCCATGAACCAGGACTTCCTGAGCACGCGCACCAACGAGAAGGCCGAGCTGCAGCACCTCAACGACCGCTTCGCCAGCTACATCGAGAAGGTCCGCTTCCTGGAGCAACAGAACGCCACGCTGACGGTGGAGATCGAGCGCCTGCGGGGCCGCGAGCCCACGCGCATCGCCGAGATGTACGAGGAGGAGATGAGGGAGCTGAGGCGCCAGGTGGAAGCCATGGCCAACCAGAGAGGCCGCGTGGAGGTGGAGAGAGACAACCTGGCGGACGACCTGCAGAAACTCAAACTCAGGTGAGACGTCAGGAGAAAGTGAGAGAGAAGTTGGCCAAATTGCTGTGCTCTCCAGGTTCAGAAATTTGCTTGTGAACCAACTGCCTTTTCATGACTTGAGCAAAGGTGATATCACTGCTCTCAGAATGATGGACTGTATTGGGATTTTCTTATCTATCTTTTTGATACTATTACTGTACTTGACATTCATGGTGGAATTGATGATGTCTATGGAGTAGCTAACACTGTATAGTATGTTCAGTATGTAGGGACTGAGTCCTCCCTATCTAACACCAGAATCACTGCGTCAGTGCACAGAGTTCTGGCACTTAACAGGGACAGAGGATATGCTCTCTCTTGCCTCCCTCCTGGATACTGTTCCTTGAAGGGCCTTAAGAGAAGCAAACATTGGGGGGGGGGGGGGATAAACACTTTACTGTACAACAATATGACTAATAATCCTTATTCTTGTTGTGTAATAACCAAAATCATCAATAGTTTATGACAGCATTATTACCCTTTCATTAGGGAAACTTTAAGTCTATGAATGTATCGAAGTGGGGGGATTCAACCAGTGTTTGACGTAAAAAAGAGACTTCTGTAGCTTGACGTAGAGGGAAATTACAACCGTATCCAGTTGTGTGTGTGCAGCAGTTACGTTGAGAGGACAGAAGTATGCATTGCTCTACTAGCAGATTCCTAGAAGACGGGCAACCGGAAGGAATGACGGCCAATAACATTTCCACTACATTTCCAACAAATGTTACAGCTCGCCAACTTCCAACAAAGAAACAAAAACCTCCCTATCCTTTTGCCGAGGCTATATCTATATATATATATACGTTTTCTAATTTGCCCACAAGAGAATTTTCGGTTGAGAAGATGGAGAGAGAATGAGGTGAGGTGAATGAGGTGCTGATAGTTTGAGCTAAGAAGGAGGGCGCAGAACAAAGGGACGGTGGTAGAAAACGAGTGTTAAAAAAAGAGGAAATGAGGGAAATGCAAAGAGGATTATAATCATAAAAAAAGCCTGGAATGAATGAATGGGAAAGCTGAGTACAGGATGAGACATTGCCTTCTACGGCTCGCCTAGCTGTGTTACGTTGAACAGTCAGTCAGACAGAGAACTTTGTCCCCCAGCGGTCCTCTCTAGTCCACAGTCACAGAATGCCATCCCCATATTAGAACACTATTTTTACCCAGCCTCGATTTACTGGGAGCGCCTGCTGTGTGTCCCCCTAAAAATAACCCTCATCAGCAGCCTATCGCTGTGTCTGTAGCGTGCAAGGTCTCTGGGGATTCTGAACATAATACTAATGCTGAAATATGTATTATCCAACAGAGGGTTGTTAATGGGGGTTGCTATTTAAAGGTATTAGTTCAGGAGTGTGAGATTTTCACTTGGTTTTCTAGATGGGATGAGTGTTTTTAGTGGGGTGGGGGGTGTGTGGGGGGGGGTTAGGAGTTGGCATCAGGGAGAAAGTAAAATCAGTGTGAAATTGGAGGTGAAATGGTGAAATACACAGCTTCTGCATGAGGCCTTAGACACACACAGCCTTAGACAGACACAGACACAGACACAGACACACACCCACACCCACACACACACACACACACACACACCCACATACACACACACGCACGCACGCACGCACGCACACACACACACACACACACACACACACAACCCTGTTCTATCAGCCTAGTTCCTCATGCTCTTCACCTTGACTTGAGGAGGAGTTATTGCCTGCAGCAGCATCAGACACATAGCTGCCGCCTCCACTGTGATCGAAATATCTCCAGACACTCCTGAGCTGCCAACTATTACATAAACCACACGAGATGAACAGAATACCGCTCAGATGATATGCTATCACTAATACTTACATCAAACTAGACAAGGGGAGCATAGTCCACATGCTATGTGCCCAGGGTCATTGAAAACAAAACAAACGTCTCTGACTAACCACACAGAAATGACAGGGTCTCAGAGTCAAAACCCACAGATATTTATTCTCCAAAAAACACGGCACATCATTTCACTGTTGCTCAGAGAGGGTCATCATCGGTTAGGCATCGATAACATTTTTGAAGAAAGTGTTTATAGGGGTTGCAGTTGCTTTCAGCTCTCCCCCTCGAATGATCTCTAACTGTCTGGGAACAGCTGCGTGCTGGAGTGGGGCTTCATTTGTGGAATGTGTGTCGGCACTATTCCTGTAGCCTGCTAGTCACAGAGGCAGAGAGTGTGTGTGTGTGTGTGTGTGTGAGAGAGAGATAGTGAAAGAGACAGAGTGATTGAGAGAGAGAGAGAGAGAGAGAGAGAGAGAGCGGACTTACTCAGCCTCCATGAACAGCAGAGTCTGCTCAAATAAACTTTATCTGTCAAACATGCCTTGCTGGAGGCATAGTGGGACATTGGGAATAAACCTCTGAATCTGTTTAAACTCCTGTTGAACCCCCCCCTCTCTCTCTCTCTCTCTCTCTCTCTCTCTCTCTCTCTCTCTCTCTCCCTCTCTCTCTTTCACTATCTCTCTCTCACAGACTGCAGGAGGAGATCCACCAGAAGGAGGAGGCTGAGAACAACTTGTCTGCCTTCAGAGCTGTGAGTCACACTTTTGTTTTTCTCAATGATCAATGAATACTGTACATATGAGTTAGATGAAGGCTAACCATGTTCAGTGCACACAGTGCTCTCAGACTCCTCCATCTGTCTGTGTGCTTGTGCACATGTGTCAAAATGTGAAAGGCTGTGTTTCTGCTATGGTTCCTCAGGACGTGGACAATGCCACTCTGGCCAGGTTGGACCTGGAGAGGCGCATCGAGAGCCTCCATGAGGAGGTCGCCTTCCTCAAGAAGATCCATGAGGAGGTCTGTATCCTGTAACTGTCTGTCTGTCAGTCCTGTGACAGTCTGCCTGTCTGTCACTCTCCTACAGTATAACTCACTGTCTGTCTGTCTGTCTGTCTGTCTGTCTGTCTGTCTGTCTGTCTGTCCTTCAGTCATATGATGACTGTCTGTCCTTCACAGTGTCAGACTCCATACGTTCTTCAATGATTAGATCATGGAATGAATTTGTATAATGTTTTTTCCACCAGGCGTTCACTTTACATTGTATGACCAAGGAACACTTCACCAGTGTCAGCCTTGGCAGCCTTTCAACCATCAGCAGTAGTCCGAAGCCCTCCCCTCCTCCCCTCAATTCACCAATCACAATCTTGCAGCTGTCTCTCTGGCTGACATTTTAAAGACATTATCTGCAGACACACAGACCGCCAGCCGGTGGAGCGTGTCACATAACACCTTTCTGGAAATATATTGCTTTAGATATGCGGTTCGAGTATCGCTCATTCACTCCTACTATAATGCATGTAGGGACAGTTATGACATGCATACTCATACTGTACACACACTCAAACACACACACACACACACACACACACACAAACAAACACACACGCGCAAACACACACACTCACACACACACACAAACACACACGCACACACACACGCACACACGTACACACACACACACACACGCACATGCACACACACACACACACACACACACACACACACACACACACACACACACGCACACACACACACACACACACACGGTGAGGTCCTTTCATGTTCTCTCCCCTGTCCTCCTGACATTTGACTTCAGTGCAATGCTGGCTTTCTGAAGGTTGTGAGTCAGCTGAGGCTGTGACATGCAGGGCCCTCTGTAACGCTGTTAAACAGATGCACGGCTATAATTAAACCCCCGGGAGAGAGGGGAGGCAGTAACAGCTGGGAGACAGGACTTAGGCTGCGTCCAAATTCTCTACCTTGGTGTGGATTAGTGCACTCCCCCACATGTTTTGAAAAGGAATGCCGTGCTTGTTGCGGGGGGGTTGTGGACACTTTAGGGAAACGGTTGATAATTGGGTCGCAGCCGTCCACCCACTTTCCTGTGCGCCAGACGTGGGTAAAAAAAAAAAGTATTTGTTTACTTTCAAACGTTTTATGTCCCCTTGATTTACAGTAGCTAGCCTGGCCTTTAGCTTAGCATAATAGAACCAGTGGACCCGTCTCTGTCCACCAGATGCACCGCACAAGCCATATCAAGCATACCCAAAGTATTTGAGGGAAAAAGACATACTGCTGATAGCATTGTAGCACCCACTATACACTACTTAATGGACAAGGTGAGTTACCCCATACATGTGGTTTGAGCCAAGGGAATGTGCTATATAGATGCCACTATTAGCATCATCATATACTGACTTAGAGAGAACAACCAACCACTGCGTCACTCTGTGACATAGGGATTCAGACACCATCCGATTGCTTATGGATCGCTATGATGTCATTGACCTTTGACCAATATCCCTGCAGGAGATCCGTGAGCTCCAGAACCAGATGCAGGAGACCTCAGTCCAGGTCCAGATGGACATGTCCAAGCCAGACCTGACCGCTGCCCTGAGGGACATCCGCACACAATACGAAGGCATCGCTGCCAAGAACATTGCAGAGGCTGAGGACTGGTACAAGTCCAAGGTACGTTCAACGACACATCAACAGTGGACATCATGATGTTAGTTCCTTCAGGGATAAATACAGTTTTTCTAATCTAGTCATAATGTGGACAGCTACAGAAGAGAACATATCCTACAGACCAAATCCTACAGTTACTTTGCCAGTGTGTGACTTACAATGAAAAATGAAGTCAATATGCAAATCACACCATTTCGGCTAATTTGAGCTAGTAAACTATAGATGAGACCTATCAGGGACATGTATACATGTTTGACTGTCAATATTTCGACCAGATAGACATATGTAAGAATATGTATTTATTTGAACATACCTACGTGTGTCTTATCACCAGGTAACCGACCTGAACCAGACCGTCAACAAGAACAACGATGCTTTGAGACAGGCCAAGCAGGAGAGCATGGAGTTCAGACACCAGATCCAGTCCTACACCTGCGAGATCGACTCTCTCAAGGGAACTGTAAGTTCAACTTGATCTTTTCCTCACCCATCCCTTTAACCACGTAACGTTACTAAAGAGAACTTTCAACCCCTAGGGGTGCTCTTGAGCTAGTTGGGTCCCCTAAATAGACGGAAATATTGTCAAGAAATGACTTGATGGGACAGAGAGGGGCACACCTCCTCACACTGATGAGCAAAAGCTTATTTTGCAGAAGTTTGTTAGCCTCAAACTAAGACCTGTGTGGTTTTATGACATCAGAAACCGCTTAACATTACACCATGTAATGAACCGTAAAGTCAACACTCAAAGAAAGACTTCGCTCTCACAAGTGATTCCTTGTGATCAGTTAGACACACGTACGTTACATCAGTGCAATTTGACCCTAAAAGATCTTTCTTCCCCACAGAACGAGTCTCTGCTGAGGCAGATGAGAGACATGGAGGCACGTCTGGGTGCGGAGTCTGGCGGCTTCCAGGACACCATCGCCAGTCTGGAGAGTGACATTTCCAAGATGAAGGATGACATGGCCCGTCACCTAAGAGAGTACCAGGACCTGCTCAATGTCAAGATGGCCCTGGACATCGAGATCGCCACCTACAGGAAGCTGTTGGAAGGGGAGGAGTGCAGGTGGGTGGCCTGAGCCTGGTGGGGAGGGTTGGGGTAAAGGGGGCTGCAGACCTGGGTCTGTGCACTTGATAGAGACAGTTGTAAGACATACGAAGGGGAGTGGCATGAAATCAAACCATAAATGTAGAAATTGTTGAGTGTGTTTCCAAAACAATCCATATATACATATCAAATGTATGAAAATAACAGGTATGTAAGCAGGTAGCTGGTCATGACTACACTTATTGACATAGAATGTTTGTCTTCTTTCTTTCCTGTCAAGGATTACAACCTCCATGCCTGTGCAGTCATCTTATTCCACCATAGGCTTCAGAGGTGAGTGATGTTACAGTAAAAGCACTTCCCCACACTGGCTATTCAACAATGAATACAAAGTAAGAAATGTCACGATTACAGGATCATGACAGTGGATTTGAGAGCAGAACCTTCCCTTCCCCAGTAGGGGGAGCAATGACACTGAAACTCTCTTGACAGCATGATGTATGGATACAATTCAGATATCAATATTACCGTGGCTCCATTTTGTGATGAGATAAATGTCGAACATTAGAATGTAATGATAATTGATTGGACATAAATCAAGTGTCTGTGTTGTTTGTGGGTTAGGGGTGAGAGTGTCTAGTGGATTAATCTCTGCTTGTCTGTATGCTGTACCTCAACAGAGACTAGCCCAGAGCACCAGCGCTCTTCAGAGGTCCACTCCAAGAAAACTGTCCTGATCAAGACCATTGAGACCCGCGATGGCGAGGTAAGCCACACACACACACACTTAGCACGAGGAACCACTAAAGCTAGATTCCTCTGTTTACAAATATATGTTTACGATGCCAACTGTCCTCCAAAGCGCTTTCCACACTGTAAATGACATCCTAGCCACACAGTCTGGAGACTCACAGAGGACACCAGTGTTCTTCACATCTTCACTTTTCACTGTCAACACCGGGATATAACAACCCTTGTTCTGAGACTAGACTATCTCCATGTCTCTGTCGGTCTGTCGGTCTGTCAGTCTTTCTGTCCATCCCCACTGACTCCTCTTTCCCTCCACAGGTTGTCAGTGAATCCACACAACACCAGCAGGACATCATGTAAACAGCAACATGTAAACAGCAACATGTAAACAGCAACAATACAAGAGTGGGACTACCATACACCAAAAAAAAAAAAGACAAAAAAAAGGAACAACAACCGCAATACAACGTAGAATTTTTAAAATGGACGTTTACATACCACAATGGCCTTTTGTAAGGAAAGCCTCTTTTGAAAGGTTACTTTTATAGAGTAAGTGTGTCATAAACACTTTATGAAAACATGTTTATAACTCACTTACTAACTACTGCTGATCAAATAAGAGATGACCCATCAGAATGACGAGACAAAAAAAAGAAGACAGTGTTAATAATAATAATACGAAGGTGAGGATGAGGGACAGGGAAGAGAGTGGGCTCAGGACAGAGCATGCATTTTATTTTATTTAATCTTTATTTAACCTGATCCCAGACAGCAGCAGCATTGCGAGAGGGGAAGTCTCAAGAGGGATCTCTGTAACGTGCATTTTTGTTTGTGGACAGTATGTGTTTTGGGTGGGTATCTCTGGTTCACAATGCCAAGGATCTGAAATAAAGATATATGTTCAAAAGAGTGCACACCTGTTCAGCTAATTTTGTTGTATTTGATTTGTTTCTGTGGTAGTTTCTGCTTGCTATCAAGTGAAGGTATAACTTGATCACTCAAGCATGGGTCATATTTTATTCATTGGACATAAAGTATGGCAATGGAGAATGAAAAAGGGGGATGGGACAATTAAGATGCTGTCCGTTCCCTGTGCTCCATTACAAGGTAGCGGTAGAATACAAGCAATTAGCTTCTGTGTCGACATGACTGGAGGGGATAATGTTAACAGTGATACACCAGAAGTCAATAGTACAATGGCAACAATGAGAGAGAGAGAGAGAGAGAGAGAGAGAGAGAGAGAGAGAGAGAGAGAGAGGGGGGGGGGGGGGGGGGAGAGAGAGAGAGAGAGAGAGAGAGAGAGAGAGAGAGAAAAAGAGGCTTATCAGAACATTCACATCTATTCACATCGAATATCAGAGAGAGAGAGAGAGAGAGAGAGAGAGAGCATTGTGACACAAATGTCAACCACGCAAATGCTGTCGCCCATCCTTCCTTCTTTTCCTCCCTTTCTCCCTTTCTCCCTCCCACCCTCCACCCCCCTCCCACCCCCCTTTATCACTGCCCAACTGTTTGCCCTGGAGCCTAAACTACAGGAGCTGTATAACAGACTCTCCTATCTCCTCAACCTTTCCCTATCAGCCCGGCCGTAGACATCTGTGACCTGCTGAAGGCACTTGGCACTGTCTGATCCACAATGCGGCAACAACACAGGCTTTGTTAGGCTAATTATGACCTTTTTGCTCTGATAATGAGGTTAATGCATTGCAGAAGGCCCGGCATTTTTATTTATTTTATTAAAACAGTTTGGCACACCGAACATAATATAAAAGTACAAAGATGAGATGAGATAAGAAAACCAAGAAGGGTCAGAGTGAATGCCCAGCGGGGACTGTTGCCTTGTACTGGAATCATTAAAAATGGCCAGACTCTGTAGATCTTGGATAAGCAAAATATAGTTTTTATTCAGCCCACACAATACAGACAATACAATGCAATATGTATATCTATGCAATACACCCATGGTGAGATATTCCCAATGCAAAACTAATCACCTTCCGCCTATACAACGTTTATTCTTATAACAGATTGATTATTGTACATACTTCTGAGATGCTCCAGTTCTAACCATTACATTACAAGTTACTGTACATATTTATCCCTGAGCAGTTGTTTATCCCCCCCCCCCACCGCCTCACAGAAAGCAGAAATGAAGATAAAAAGCTTTTAGAGGAACCAGACTGAACACTTCTCCAGACTGAACACTTCTCCAGACTGAACACTTCTCCAGACTGAACACTTCTCGTAGTCAAGCTGCACTCTGATCCTCTGGGGTCTCCTCCTCAGACCGAGGATCTCCTCCTCAGACCGAGGATCTCACCTTGATGGACTCACCTTGGCTGATGGACTGTGCGTTCCTTTCCTGTCTTCAACCACACCTATTCTCCAGACAGGGTGGTCCCTCCCTTCTCTGCTTTCTTGAGCTGAACCCCTCAGAGCCCAGAACACTTACATACTTCATCCACCGCTCCGGGTTGTCACGGAGCTGCATGCTTGGATGGGTCCAGAAGCACAGAAGCTTCAAAAGTAATACATATACATTGTATAAGTTATAGACTATTCTCTGTTCAATACACACTATAAGAAACACTATGATTGTGAAAATATTTAAGCATTGTATCCTTTGTCACATGTACACACACACTGCCTCTTCTTTGTCCTCTCTTCCTCCTTCAGTGCTGCTATGCTGGAAGCCTTTTCATCTCGTAGAATCTTCTTAAGCTCCTTCATCTGCCTCTCTGTGTGCTGGGCAAGATGATATGAAGCCACTGTATACACTATTTGTTTACCAAGTCTTCTTTGACAACAAAAACATAAAGAATCAAGTAATTGTTTGTTGTTATGGTTATGGTAAGACTCACTGCTGGAAATATTGTTGACAATGGCATTAAAGCAACAGCATCCAATACTCATCAAAAACAAAAGCATAAAAGATCACTTCACTGAAAGCAACGCCGTGCAAAAGCAGACAAAAGCAGAAACGATCACTTCACTGAATACAACACCTTGTATGACTAAGTACCTTATGTTGAACAGCTGTTTGATCACAAGTTTGTTTAACTTCATTTAAGACCTTCAGCTTCTTTTGTAAGAGCTTCAGTGCAGCCTGGAGTTCCTCCTGGAATGAGACCACAACTAAACTAAGTAAACTGTCTCCTGCTTTATAGTGAGCGATAGTGTGCTGTATTATAGTCTATGTATACATTTCTTGTTTATGTCCACTTCCACAGACTCCCAGACTGTCTATAGCTCTCAATGAAACTGAAATGGAAACTAAAAGCAATAGTTAATCTCCCACTATGTGCAGAAAATCTGTAAAAGAAAATGTGCACTGGCTTAACTTTAGCTTCAACTGTCATACTTTGTCTGTCATTGAATAAGGATTATTATTCTGTTATTCTCCTACTTTATGATCCTGTGCAACCTTATCTACTGGGACACAATCATGAGATGTATGTTGTGTTGAGGCCTGACACACCACACAGATTATCCAGACAGTAGAGCTCGTTTGTCATTGTGCCCCCTCAGCCCCTCAGCCCCTCAGCCCCTCAGCCCCTCAGCCCCTCAGCCCCTCAGCCCCTCAGCCCCTCAGCCCCTCAGCCCCTGCCCCTGCTGCTGCTGCTGCTCTCCCATCCCTCTCCTGTAGGAAGGCCTCACACACATTCTATAGAGCAAGGTTACAGGGAGGCTCAACCATGAAATATCCTACAATAAGGACAGTCCCGTGATCGGTTATATGTTCCCAGCATTCCTGCAGACAGCCTTTTACGGAAGCTGTGGCAAGCAGCTGAAAGAGACGGACTGGAAGCCATTTTCTCTTACAATGCTAGTCACTGCTCTGCAATAGCCTGTGAAGATTACTTTCACTTTCAACACTAAAACTTTTAAAGGATCAAAAAAATAAAAGCTACTTTTAGAAATCAGAATAAAACAGCTTGTTTTTAGTTCCCTTTCATCTTTGTGTGAGAGCAGTAGAGATGTTCCTATCTGATCAGTACGACAGAACAGCATAGACTCAGTCCCCTGGGAAGCCTCAGCTAAATTAGCACAACATCAGATAATTGGAAATGTGTAATCCTCTTGAATCTGGCTCCAGGTAGCGGCCCTTCAGCCCCTCAGCCAGAGACGCCAGAGAAACCAGAGATGCTGTATCACCAAGCACACTCACCATCTAGCCAAGCATGAGTTCCCCCAGATGGGCAGACAGAACATGGAGAATGAGTCAGGGAATTCTCTCTTTATCCCACTGTGCGTCTGGCATGTGAGCAATTACATAAGCTTTCTTCTTCATTTTGTTGACATCTGGTTCGGGGGAATCGTAGCGTTGCTGAGAGATAGTGCACAGTGCAGAATACTGTATTGATTTCAAATATACAATAAAGTAATCAGTTTCTTTGGCCTCTTCTTTGGCCTCTTTGTAGTTGTATCTCATCAAATGTGGCAAGAACACAATACCTTACAGTATACAGGACAAGATGACAAGATCTTGGATAAGCAAAAGACAGCTTTTATTCAGCTCACACAATACAGACAATACAATTCACCCATGGTGAGATATTCCCAATGCAAAGCACCCCTCTGAGACAAATCACATTCTACCTATAAGCTGTTGATTGTAATAACAGATTGATTCTTGGAAGTGAAGTCCTTCTGAGATGCTCCTGTCCAGCAGGTCTCCTCAGAATCAGAGCACGGGAGCATAACTTCAGTTAGGCTTAAAGAGTCACTCTTATTTCACTCCAGATAACCGTCATGTTTTGTTTAGAGTCAGAATCTCTGACTCAGACTTCCACAGACTCTCAGAGCCAGAGAAATCCAAGCATTCACTGAGAATTCCCAATGCAATTCCCATTTCAGACACAAATAATGGGTGGATCAGAATGAAACTGATCATTCATCTCCAACAAAGTGGAGAAACTCCACGTGCCATAGTTCAGTTTATCTATTACAGAATGAGCATTAATTATTTATTAATTATTCCTACCTTATGATCAGCCTCATCTGATGTGCAGCCTCATCTACTGGGACACAGTTATGATGAGCTTTATGTTTATTTTATCCTGTAGACAGAAGAGCTTGCCGCATTGCGTAGACAGAATTAAAACTCTTTTTTAGAAATCACAGATTTTATAGTATCTCCTTGTAATGGTTTCCTAGTATGTATTTCCAGTGGTTAAAATCTAAATGTTAGGTGTTAAAGCAGGGTGTGTGTGTGTGTGTGTGTGTGTGTGTGCATGTGTGCGTGTGTGCGTGCGTGTGCATGTGTGTGTGTGCGTGCGCGCGTGCGCGTGCGTGTGTGTGTGGATCCATTTAATATAATATACATAATCAGAAATAATCAGGTTTCTCCAACCATCCTGTGCAGCCTTATCTACTGACACACAATTATGAGATTTCTGTTTTTTTTTTAGGTCTGACACACCACACAGACTGCATCTCTGCATCTCTATCCTCCAGACAAAAGAGCTTGAGCTTCGTATTGTGCTGACTGACCACAGAACACCTGTTGTTCCAGTCCTCACATCCCTGTCCTTGAGGAAGGTTGGAGAACACTAACGATAGAGATCAAAGGTTTGATAGTATCTCCGGGTAATTATTTAGTATCGCACCGAATCCAAATGGAATGTTGTAGATCAGTGTGTGTTATTGTCTGTCAAGGATGCTACTTTGCCCTGTCAGGTCTGTCAAGGATGGGCTGTGCAGGTTACCGTAAGTCTGGTTAGACAGGTGTGTGTGTGTGTGTGTGTGTGTGTGTGTGTGTGTGTGTGTGTGTGCGTGTGTGTGTGTGTGTGTGTGTGTGTGTGTGTGTGTGTGTGTGTGTGTGTGTACATGTGCATGTGTGTTTGTGCTATATGTCATTGGCTTACCTAATCGGTCTGAGGTGAGAGATCCACTATTTCAACCCATAACAAAACAGCTTGTTTTTAGTTCCCTTTCATCTCTCTATGAGAGCAGTAGAGATGTTCCTATACTCTGATCAGTACAACAGAGCCATGCTAGTCCTGACTGAACAGCATAGACTCAGTCCCCTGGGAAACCTCAGCTAAATTAGCACAACTAGAGATCATAATTGGGAATGTGTAATCATCTTAAATCTGGCTCCCGGTAGCAGCCTCTCAGCCATAGGAGCTGTATCAGTGAACACAGTAATCTGGCCAAGTGTACTTTATCCCAGATGGGCGGACAGAACGTGGAGAATGAGTCAGAGAATACTCTCTTTATCCCAGTGTGCATCTGGTATGTGAGTAATTACATAAGCTTTCTGTCATTGTGTTGAAATCTGATTACGGGGAATGGTAGCGTTGCTGAGAGACGCAGTAGACTGTATTGATTTAAAATAACCAGCTTCTTTGAAGAATAAAAACAAAGCTCATCTGTAAACAGTGAGAAATATTCTGTGCTTGTTTCGTTTGTTTTCCCTTCTGAGGAGCCCCATACAGCAATTTTCTATCACGGTCCGATACTTGTCTGCAAGATGTGAATATAAAGGGGCTTTTTATTTTTTGTATTTATTGTCCCCCTACGATGAAATCAGGGAGGGGACTATGCATCGGTGTCTGTCTGTTCGTTCATACTGTACACCTGCGTTCCCTCTTCAACTACCATTCCTAATTTGGGGGAATATTTTGGAGTGAGGCAGAGAACAATGCAGGTAGAGATTTTAGAATCACACATGTTTATCATATACAGTTCATACAAATACATGCTCAATAATAATAACAATAATAATATGAATCATCATCATCATCATAACAATTGTAGGCCTAATAATAATAATAATAATAATAATAATAATAATAATAATAATAATAATAACAATATTAATAATAATAATACTATGAATCATCATAATCATCATCATAATCATAACAATCATCATAATAACCATAACCATAATCATATTTGGTATTATAATAATCATAGTAATCATAATATCATAATTATATTACAATGCTCAGATTTTCTGTGAGCACTCCATACACACAAATACTTCAACTCATGGATACCAACATCATGACTGTCCATATTATGCAGAAAGTTCAAATCATATACTGTACTTATCAAAGTAAACAAATGATACATGACAATACTTAGAAAATGGTGCCAAATGTGTACACAGATGAGTCAGAGCATCAATCAATTACAAAAATAAACCAGATAAATACATAATCATGACAACAAGTGTAAGAATACGGAACGTCATACAATATATACAACATTCAGAGATTTACAATATATACAGAAAGACAGAGGGTGTTTTGAATAATAGTCGCATGACAAGAAGGACAGATTGTTGAATGACCTCAAGCCCTTTTCACTGCGAGCAAACCATAGAAGAGACAATACAGCTGCCTCTAAACCGCCAGGCTCCCTCCCAGAGTCCACTCCTAATAGTAGCTCACAGCATTGAGTTCCCCTCAGCACACACAAGAAAGTTCACTCCAGGGTCATGTCTTTATCCTGACAGAAGAAAAGATCGAAAGCATACCCCTAGATCCCATCCCCCTTATTCTATCACATATTTGTAATAAACACACACACACACACACACACACACACACACACACACACAACACACAAAAACATGGTCGATGCTTCCCTGTTAGTAAAGGATGAAACTTCACCCGAGGTGCGTTAGCCATGAAATCAGCTGGTTACATCGTACTGTACTTGGCCTGCACTACAGAGGGCAGTGTTCCCAAGTGTTCTGAGGTCGTAGATAGAACACACTTCTCCTCATTATCCAATGCCTATGTTACTATACATGTTTTAGTTCAAACAGTGTCCCATCTATCACATTGTACCAACCACCCAACGCGCATTTGAAAGAACAGCCTTGAGACAAAGCTTTCAATACCTCACGCTTACATTGAAATGAGCTCCCCCTCCGTGAACTTACTTGGTACAGTCCAACACACCGATGCACATGAGCATGTTCTGAATCCCACCTGCACTTTGACAGTCATTGATTGTTCCCTTTATTGCGTGGAACACGGTTAATGGCCTCGTCTAGTGAGTGCCTTCTCTTCCTGTCTTTGCTGGGAATGATTGAATTGAGTAAATTCGACAGAGACGAATGTATTCAACAGGAGTCGAGGTGATAAGAGAGGCCATTTACCACAGATGTCATATTAAAAAAAAATGTTCTTATATAATTCTGTGCCATTTACCGTATCATCACTCAACTCAAGAGGGCTTATAAACACTGAACCACAAGCCAACATTGAAATTACACAATAGCTACAACACAATGTCCCTACAATAATGAATGTTCCACATATTAGGATATCACTGAGGTTAGAGAGACCTACTAGGTCTCAGGGAGGCCTAGGCACACTGCCGAGGGTCATAGACAACACACACATACCACCTCCGATACCTCTTCAGATAACACATATGAAGTACTTTGTACTTATATACATTTTCAGGGCTGTTGTATGAAGATGCTATGTTTCAAACATACAGTGTTGTGTGTCGCACTGTTTGGAACCTAGACGTCAAAACCACAGTAGGTTACACAGCCCAGTCTCCACAACGCAGGCTGGGAGAGATTCAAGGGTGGAATGTTAGAAAGGGGGATACAGGGACAATCCGTTTGTGTATCCCACCACAGAACATGTCTAGTCCAGGGCTCAAGGTTCGATCTGGAAGCTGAAGACCTTTTCTGACTAAGGTCCTGTTGAAGGTTCGGATGAAGGTTCAGTTCCACTCCAGACCAACAGGGGGCAGTCATAACAGTCAGAACTGTGTATTAATAGTGTCACACTCGTACAGCGGGCCCAGTGGGTGCGGTCAGGGGGACTTGGGATCCACAGTCGTAGTCCAGGTCGGCCATGTGAGTCCTGCCGATCAGCCTGCCGTGAGGATAGCCCCGTCTGTCCACCTGTCTGTCCCGGAAACTCTGGATGTAGCTCTGAGAAAGACGGAGAGGGGGGGGTTAGCAATTAGGAATGAAGTGTAGTGACCAAGAGACACACAGACAGTGATGGACATCAACAGAAACATATAGAGACAGTCATTCAAATACAGTGAGAAAGACATACTTTGACAGAGTCAGAGAGAAGATACTGACAGACAGACAGACAGACAGACAGACAGACAGACAGACAGACAGACAGAAAGTGAGACACTGAAATAACCATTAAGATATAGTGAGTGAGACAGACAAGTGAGTGAGACAGACAAAGACATGCACCCAGAGAAAGATAGATATTAAGATATTCCAAGACATAAGAGAGAGAAAGCGAATTGCTATACATTGAGACATTGAGACAGGTATGCATCGGGTCTTACCGCGGAGAGGACGTCTCCATCGAATCGACGGATGGGGTTGGTTTTCTTGTGGTAGGTGGGGTCTGCCTGGACAGGTTTGGGGGGATGTGCGGGGTGAAGGTTAGGGTGGGGCGGAGGAGGGTGATGATACTGCTGATGTTGTTTTGTTTTTTGTTGTTGTTTGGGTTTCTTCTTCTTCTTTCGGCATTCTTTCTGCAACCTCTCCTCCTTCTGGTGGATCCTCATCAGCTGGACCCGCCTCTGTTGCCGACTGAGAATCACTGGAGGACAGAGAAAAAAAGGGGTAGAGAAAGAAGGAGAGCATAAAGCGAAGGAGGTTTTTCTTGTTGGTTTTAACAAACCTCTATTGTACAATTGAGGTGTGTACATACAGTATGAAGCAGTAGAAGGAGCGTTAACAAAAGCCAGAGAAAGAAAAAAGAGAGAGAGAAAGAGAGAGAGATAGAGGGGAGGGGGAGAGGGGGAGAGAGACAAAGAGTGAGAGAGAGAGAAAGAGAGAGAGAGAGATGGGGGAGAGACAAAGAGTGTGAGAGAGAGGGGGGGAGAGAGGCAGAGAGAGAGAGAGAGAGAGAGAGGGAGAGAGAGAGAGGGAGGGAGAGAGAGGCTTTTCAGAACGTACACATCTATTCACATCCAATATCACAACAAGCAGCATAGTCCTACCCATTCAAATCCTTCTATACAAATAGCTCTAAAGAAAAGACACACAATTATCCCCTCGACATGATTTCCTGGGATATTAAAACGGATGCCGCATTGTACTGCCGGCAAACAGACTCTAAAATGTTTTGACATCCTCCTCTGCAACATATGACTAATTCTGTGCTTTCACACTATCATCAGCGTCGGATTATTTGTGTCATTTTCCCCTCATTTCTGGGACTCCTTTTGTGCCTGGGTAACACATGGGTACCGCCAAAAAGGCACCATCTGTCAGGGAACCCTCTTAATGATGTCCCCCATGCCTGCCCCCACCGCCACCCCCAAGCCCCTCCCTGCCCTGTTACCCCCCTCTCCTTGCCTATCGCCCCCCCCTCATCCCCCCTCCCTCATTGCCTCTCCCCTGCCACCACTCCCAGTTATCAAAGCGTTTAACCTGGGTGAGGCAGAGAGAGAGAGAGAGAGAGAGAGAGAGAGAGAGAGAGAGAGAGAGAGAGAGAGAGAGAGCCATGGGCCATTGCCATGACAACTACCCCAGCATAACAGCCCTTAAAGTCTCCTCTTTGCACACATTTCCACTGCTTTATATCTCATTATGTATGTGTGACTTCTTCTTCACGGCATTGTGTGGCGACAACTACGACCATTTTCTAGAATGTTCTACAATGCTGTTTGGTGGGTTTGTTGATGGCATCTTCCGTACTCTCCTTCTTATGTTCCCCCATGTCCCTAACTCCTCTTTGAATAGATTACACTTCCGCTCTAAATATAACAACTCCTTTGGAGGGCTGATTCTGTGTGTGTGTGTGTGTGGGTGGTGACCGTGCCTCCAGACTCCCAATCCCACACACTAAGTGTCAAACTCTAGAAGTGCCAATGTTTGTACTGTTGCTGTAGCCACCATGTAAAAGCAAATTAAAACTCAGAATAGCAGCCAGGTTCACCACATCCATGAATATCCACCTATGACTGGATAGTGACCCTAACCCTGTCCCATCTGGCTGCACATGAGGTAATATTCAGGGCTAAACTTAGGAAATAGGATACTGTTACTGGGTCAATTACTTCAAAGGTTTTTAATACATTAGCGTAGCCAATCGGATATAGAATTCCTTCAGTGGTTGGTGTTCTAAGGCCCCCAGACTTCAGCCAATCAGCGGAGGGATGGGTTTCTTGTCAGAGCCTGGTTCCTCTCAAGGTTTCTTCCTGCTAGAGAGTTTGACTTGGTCACTGTGCCTATGCTCTTTGGGGGTTTAGCCTCAGGTCACTGTTGAATCTCCCACTGGCATCGGTGCGTGAAAGTTGAGTTTCGCGCGACGATCTCAAGTGAGGGTTTAAACCTCTTTTCAATTTAGTTTTTTCAAAAAAAAAAAAAAAAAAAAAAACCCACAAAAAACATCATTGATTGATTTATTGATTGATTGATTGATGACTCACCCTCCGTGTGGGAGTACCCCTCCGCCGTGACCTTCCATTGGATGAGCACGCCCAGGACAGTCAGCACGGGCCACACCCCCATGATGACCCAGGTGAACCAGCAGACGGGCCGGGCCGGCGCCACCTTCACCCTCTCGTACACGTAGCGCACCAGGGCGAACAGCTCCACAAAGTAGTCCACCGTCACCGTGATCACCGCCGCGCCGAACACTGCCGTGGACAGTGTCACGAAGCAACGCTGCCACTGGAGGGCCAGCACGGCGAACAGCGTGCCCGAACCCAGGAGCACCCCGATGGGCACCCAGACGGTCCGCGGGTGGTAGAACTCCTCCATGGCCACCAGCGACGCCAACCCTAACAGGAGACCCAGCAGCAGACCCACCATGAAGAGACCCACACTGCGGACCAGCATGGTGACCAGGCCGCAGAGGGTGCCGATACCCAGGCCGATGCCCACGCTGGCCTCCACGCTCAGCTGGGTGTCCATGACCCGCTCCTTGTAGCAGAGCAGGAAGATGACCACAGAGCCGAACATCAGGCCCGTCAGGAACATCACCGCCTTGAAGCAGCGGTAGCCTGCAGGCAGCACAGGAGAGACACAGAGAGGAGGTCAGAGACACAGAGAGGAGGTCAGAGACACAGAGAGGAGGATATACTGGATGTGTGTAGCGTCAGGAATGATGAAACAAAAAGACTCTGAACACTGCAGTACAATGCTCCCAAGTGCTTTTA